>NW_008621279.1:0-16863 GCF_000691845.1 Merops nubicus | reverse complement strand
ACCTGTTTCTCATTTGCTGTTTCCAACTTCACCATATTTATCCTTAAATTTCTTCTAGAGATTTTAAGATAGTGGGGCTTTCACACAGCAGAAAACATCCCTATTTCACATCCCTTTTTTCCTCCTCTGGTACTCTTGGATAACCTCACTGCCAGGGCTTACAATGACAGGGGCTGTTCACTTGTTTCCATATACATTGGTCTCAGGATCAGGGAAACTAAACAATTTAAATAATATAAATTAGGCCACAAAGAATTGACTGCAGTGATTTGAGAAGGGGGTACACTGCAACTCACTAGTGCTATCTATGGTTTGTGGCTAGGAGAACACATAGAGAAATTCCTGAGAAAAAAAGCCTGCCTCCCAGGCATTGTTCTGTCTTCTCATGAAGGCTGACAACAGCTTGTTAACATTAATTGAGCAGAACCTGAGAGAATGCTGCAGAGCTGTTAAGTGTTAAAGCAGGCAACTTCCAAAGACAAACTCTAAAACAATGCTATGGATGAATGGTCACATACTGTACTACATAGTTTTCCCTCATAATAAAGCTTTCCAACTTGTTCTTAACTCCCTCCTTTCAACAGCTCTCTCTCATATGTCATGTATCTCATCCCAGATGGTTTTACCAATCCTTTGTAGTCTTATGTTGACCAAGTGTTGACATCACTACCAAAATAAAGTAGCTCTCCTCTATAGAAAGGAAACAAGATAAAGATGAGTAGTTACTCTATAGGGAGAACTAGGACTTCTGTGCTGTTCTGGGGTAGTCAAAATACTCTGTGAGAAAGGCTGAATTCCACATATTTAAAACCACTTAAACATTGATTTATTTAGATAAATAATCAGAAGTATTTAGAACTCTCATGTTGTTGCTCAAACACATAACACTGCAGCAACTGGCTTATTAAAATCTTCACTTCACAGTCTAAATACTCAATATCTTACTGGTGGCCTGCAGGCTCCTATCAGCTGGGCCATGTAAGCGTGCCACAGCGGGCACGTCACACAAACAGAAGGCTGAGCTTTCTTCTCTTCCTCTTGCCTCCACAGGAGTGGCAACTCCACCTGGCTACTCAGTGATGAAGGACTCCATTTGCAGCAGCAAGAAGCATCATGCTACTGGCCTCTGACCTCTAGAGAAAGGGAACTGCAGGATCAAGTCACTGCCTACCTCACACCAAGGAAAGGCAGAACTGTGGAATAGGGTAAGGTCCAGCCTTCCAAATGTACTGGTCATCCATGTTCTTTTGCTAAAAACCAACTGATATAGTTTAGGGTACATGTAATATCTAGAACTGTTTTAACAGTTTTCTCCTTCAGAGCAACATACTTGCTTAATTTTAAGCATTCCTAATGGCCAGCTGCACTGAAGTTTGCCAAAGGCCAAGGTTTGCACACAATAAAAGCATTAGTCCTTCCAAATCATAAGTCAGTAGTTAGCAATTTCTATTCAAATATTCAGATTTGTTTCCCCTGAAACTGCATATATATTAAATATACCAACAGAGACCAAAAGCAAGACATCAAACTCCAGCTCCTACCCCTTTGCTGCTGCTTTCTTAGGAAATCTGAAGGGAATCTTAAAACTCCATATTGTAATCAAATGAGTTGAAAAGCATACAAAAACACTTCTCACACTGAAGAGATCAATTCTGAACTTTGACTTCTAAATCTTATGGGAACAGAAGGGTATAGCTAAGAATAGATCCAAGAATGTGTGGCACATTCCTTTGTTACAATCATGCTGCAATTCTTCAGCCAGCCAGGTTACCCTCACAGCAATATGGTCTCCTTGGGGGAATGCAAGATCAACAGACTTCATCAGTTGCAACAGCTACATCCTACATTTAAACCATTATCCCTCACAACCCCTGCCTAGTTACAGAAAGAAAGGACTAGTACCTTCAGAAGATTTTTCTATAAAGGAATAATGTTTACTAATACACAGGCAGAATATCCTGAAGATGTGATTAGAGTGACAGCATAGTGTCAAATCTCAGCAGATCATATAAATTGCTTCTACTGATACCACTTTTTATCAATTTACCCTTACCTTTGACACACAGCCTTATTAGCTCAGCATATGGGGCTAACTCCAGTCAAAATTATGTTCTCACACAAAGAATGATCTGAGAATTTATAGGAGACTGGTTGTATTGCCAGGAGGAATTTGATTATTATTTAATAAGCATTTTTCAAAATTGTAAACAATGTTCCCTATCATCCTGCAGATGACTGTTAATACAAAATCTGTGGTAAACTCTGTCCTTAGGCCTTCTTTGCTTTTAAACTAAAACAACAGTTAGACTCTGCACAAAGGCAGATGAACAAATATTTTCTGCAATCACACACAAGCTGTAACACAAATTATCATGGGTCCACTGAAGGCAGCAGTTTATTTATATGAGCAGATTTCATGGTAGGCATAGCAGAAAGAGGAGCTGGGAACCCTTAACTTCCCTGGTGCAGCAACCTGGGGACAGCCACGGAGAAGAAACATTCCAACTCCAATAACTGGGCAGACATGCTGGCGTGGGTGTTCACTCAATTCCAAACATCAAAGCCCACATTCCTTAAGGGCTACTACCCTAAGAAACACCCAGATTTACAGAATCATTGTTAAATAAAACCTCAGAGATCCCATGAAAGAAAAATACTCTTGACAAAACTCCCTATGGCTCCAACATCCTCACTTCTTTCTACACAGTAAGACCTAAATTTACTTTCTGTAGCACGCTGTTCCTGATTTAGCACCATTACATCCCATAAACATAAATAGTAACACTTGATACAAGCAGATTTTTCTGAGATTCTTCACTGATGCAGAGCTGATTAGATCCACTGCATCACAAATAGTTTGCCACACAGAATTACTGCAGTGTGGTATGTTTCCTGAATCAGCCCTCAAGCAGCAAGTATTTTCTGAAAGAGGAAGTTTGGACCTGGTACTGTGAAGCCAACCTAATTTTAGCTGATCATAAGCAGCACTGGAAATTTGCTTTCTAATTTACCACAGTTTCTAATAATTCAACAGCTAATAATGGAATCATAGACCTTCTGGAAGACAGCTTGAGCCTTGTTCCCACTGCTGCCCAAACCACCAGAGGTGACAATGAAGTCAGCATATCTTAACCCAGCTCGTGCTGGCAGCAGCAGAGGGAAGTGGCAGGTTGCACTAGCCCATGTGTAGCCCAGATTGTTGTGAAGAACACTCTCCTTGGCTATCTGTTGAAGATGTGATCTGCATGTCTACAGAAGGACTAGGGGAGCAACTATTCTGAAGTGTATATATACTATGAACTAGAATATATATAGAATATATATATAGAACTAGGAGTCACAATTTTTCACATGTTCATGTTTTACATACATTTTCATATAACCTGTGTGCCAAGTAGGAAGCATACCTGATGAGTGTACCAAGTCTCATCATTTTTCTAAGAGGAAGGGTAGAAATAGCCTGGATCTTAAAAACCGCTCTGTAAGATGCTCAGTGCAAGGTCTGATATAAAAATCAGTATCTTCCGCTGATTTAGTTGCAACCCTAATTCCTTGATTATTTGTTGCTGTAGTTTATATATCACCTAATCAATATCCCCTTCCCATCCCATCCAGTTACAGCAGAACTACAGATGAGTCAGCTTGAGAGCTCTGAAGTTTGACACACAATACACATGTCCTTCAAGGAGCACACATTACAGGAACTTCTTTCGGATGTGGTGTCCAGTTACTCAGAGCTAACCATTGAGATTTCTCCTTGAAGCCAAGCCTTGCATTAAGTGAAACCTTCTCCAGCTTTCAGCTATAGTAATCATTTTGTCTGAAAAGGAAAAGTGCAGAGGTACTTCCAGCAGCTCCCAGTGACTGACTGCTCCAGCACAAGGCTCCCTCAGAGTCACAGCCTTCTTCAGGAGCAGCCACCCGCTCCAGCATGGGGTCTTCCACAGGCAGGACTGTGCCCCACCATTGATCTAAGGGCTCAGCCTGACATCTCACCACCAGCCAAAGGGGAATGGCTGCTCTGGGGTGCTCCACCCCACTTCCTCACTGACCTTGGTGTCCATATGGTTCTCTCTCACACATCCCCATTCCTCTCCAAAACAAAATAAGTTTGAAAACAAAAAATCACTTGCCTACCAAGTTTTTCCTCTTAAATATAATAGTTCGTCCATATGGTTCTCTCTCACACATCCCCATTCCTCTCCAAAACAAAATAAGTTTGAAAACAAAAACCATTCACCTAACAATTTTTTCCTCTTAAATTAATAGTTCAGAAGTGCTGACTGGCTCAGCCTTAGCCAAAGGCAGGTCCAACTTGGAGCTGGGGGAGCTTCTCCAAGTTTCTTACAGCAGCCAGGCCAGCAGTCCTCTCCCTTACTACCAACTCCACGCATGAGAGACCCAACACAGTGTATCTGTATTTGACAGTGGAAGACACAACAAGGCAAGCACAAGCCAACTGCAACAATTCATGAAGGAAGCAAATCTGTAAGTAGAGGAATAACTTCTGCAACATTCATGATGGATCACTGCAATATTTCACTAATAGAATCTGTACAGGAAAAAGTAACAATACCCACAGATTTCATGCATTCTGAGTAGATCACTTTACCATGAAAAAATTGTTCTGGAGTCCACAAACTGTTAGGTAGGACTTCTCTGACTTGCTAACAGATGTTTCTTCCTACACATTTGCATCTGCATGTTCTTGGGCCATCTCTTATTGGTTCCTTTCAATACACCTCTTCCGTTCTCAGAGTCATCCCTACTGATCTGCAGTCCACAACCCAGCATTCGTATCACTAAGCTAAACATTCCAAACAAGATTATCTTCTCTTCATTAATCAGATCTGTTCCCTACATCTTAAACTGCTTCCTTCACATTTATTCTATTTCAACTCTTGAAAATAGTTTACCAAAACTTGTATACCACATCCAAGATGAAAATCTCAGAGACTTGAATCAAACTGCACTAATTCTTTCCTCCCTACTTTACAAGCACCACATAGCTCTAGTGAGAAATCTATTGTCAGTCAAGTTCTACATCATACTGATGGCTTTGACTCAACCACTTCAGAAGAATATTCAAGACCAGCTCAACTCTCCCACCAAGTTTTGCAGTTATCATTGAAGAACTGCATGATGAGAAATGTTCCCATCACAACAATCCATCAGATCACTTGGTTCATTTAGCAAAATTCTCTACATCTATCCCTGCAGCTCAAAAAGATCTTTTCCATCTCCCTCAGTATCTAGATGTAGTAACAGTAACCCTGTTGCTGAACTAAGCTGTTTCCATCAACAGCACAGCTGTTCCAGGCTCACTACACAGCCAACTGGCACATTCAGCAGGCAGTGTGACAACATTTTGTCCTGTGGGACAGGAGGATGTGCTGGCTCACATGGTACAACATGAGAACTGCAGTGTGTTTGACCTAGAGGGAGGAAAAAAAACAACCTTCTTCCCTAAGCAGGTAGTACCAGATAATTATCCATTATGAAGATAAAGGGCTAGTGGCACAGCACTGATTTTGGCCCATGGTCACGTTTTCCTGTCCTGTAAATAATTATCATTGCTCTCCAGCAACAGTGGAAATACTTAATTCATCTAAGGTCAGTAGCTTATCACAATCAATAAGCTTTTTCAACAAGTGAGAGAGACAAATGTGACTCCTGGCCTACAGTGAATTCTAGTGTCCTTATCAAATTGTTTGCATGTTACGATGAGGGGAAAAAAATGTCTTGCCAGATCTTTAATCTCACATGGGAGTGCCACGTGGCTAAGGACACAAGCACCCCACTGCATGTGCAAGGAACTGGTCTTGTAGCTGAGATTCTCCATCTGGTCGTTTTCTGCACAGGCACAGCTGTCTTGCAATACACTGGTCCAAGAACTTCCATTCCTGGCTCTCTGCATCAGAAACAGACCACCAGTGGGACTGTTGTCAACCTGGTACAAGGGCATTTCCACAAGCATCAGAGGAAAGTCCACTTTGGTAGGGCTGATCACGGGGCACTTCCAATTTCTCTGCTGGCAGAACTGGGGGGAACCAAGCAGTGAACTGGTCTGCATGCTTGAGTCCTGTGATTCTGCAAATCACACCATGACCATCAGCTGCTGGAGCTAGACAAGATAACATCAGAAAATGCTAGGTACACCTCTGTCCATTACTGAGGAAAAGCAACTTGCACTCCAAGAGAAGGTAGTTTTGAGTTTTTCAGTTAAGGTTTCAACAAACTGAGGAGGACGTAGAAAACAAGCTAGAGTATTACTATTTGTAACAATTTCCCAAATAAATTTGCAATTTTTTTTCTAAGTCATAAGCAGGTAGTACAGTACGCACCAGACTGATGGCAAAAGCAGTGACAAAGTGGCCTATTTACTCTATACATCTGCTCACATCACAGAAATACTACAAATCACACGAGACACAAAAATCTGACAGAGGACCACAGGAATACCAGCTATCTCCTCTGTCCACATCCTGTGAGTTTGAGAGCCCACGATGTACATGCATTGACTTCAAGCTAATCCTGGAAGTGAAGGCAACTGGTGAATAAAAACAAAACAACACCACACAAAACCCACATCTACTTGATACATCACCTACTTCAAACAGGGAAGACTAAAAACATACCAACCTGGAAATGAGCTTTCAGCAACTTCAGAATATTTTTCTAGACCATTTTAAACAGTCAAGGTCTGTTTAGTTGGTAAGACTTTGAGGTTATACTGGCAGAAGATCTAGTGCAAAGAATTTATCAAAATGGACATTCTCAAACACATTAAAGGCCTGCTCACATTTCACGTGTCTAGGTACAGTATCTGTAAAGACAAAACTGTTTCATGGCTCTGAAATTTTTATACAAGCAGTTCACAGAAAAGTATTTCTGCACAAAGATATCTGTTAATCACTGGGTCAGCCTCTGAGCTAGCCCTAGGTCGAGAGCCACCAAGTAAGTTAGAGATAGTGCCCACATGCCAAAAGGTATATACCAAGTGTAAACCTCAAATAACACAATTAGCCTAAGCAGATTTTTTCCTAAATTTACAAAAGCATAATTTCAAAGACACAGCAAATAATAGTTCAGAAGACACAGCAAGTAACAGAGTTCCCACAAACTGACTAGTGGTTCATTCCTGTAAGTCCAGACTCTGCTCTGGTACTGATCCAGACAGGAAGAGACCAGGATGGATTGACTTTGACAAATCTAAGCTATTCAACATATGGTGGCAGGAAATGTTTACATCAGTCAACCACAATTCTGCCAGGACTGCTAAACATCTTGTCAGTCTACACTGTGAATGTAGTTAACACGAGGTAAAACAGAATGCAGGGGAACACATTTGAATAGTGGCTCTAATTGGAACTAACAGTATTTTTAAAACCTAGGCAACAAATACTCAGGCAGATCAAGTTGTTTAACTGCTCACCCCCTCTTCTCTGTACCACACCACCATCTTCTCTCACACAGCATCAGGGATTTGGATAACAGTCTAAAATTTTTCTTAATAAGAGGGAGTTAAACTTTACTACCTTAAAAATACTTAGCCAGCTACATTAGCCTATTAGCCTTACAAAGCAGAGACACACGAGGTAAAACAGAATGCAGGGGAACACATTTGAATAGTGGCTCTAATTGGAACTAACAGTATTTTTAAAACCTAGGCAACAAATACTCAGGCAGATCAAGTTGTTTAACTGCTCACCCCCTCTTCTCTGTACCACACCACCATCTTCTCTCACACAGCATCAGGGATTTGGATAACAGTCTAAAATTTTTCTTAATACGAGGGAGTTAAACTTTACTACCTAGCCTTACAAAGCAGGGCAGAAGCCTCAGCATAGATCTTCCCTAGTCTGCAGAGACAGTTATGCTATCAAGGTGCTTCCACTGTCCCATGGCAAGTACACTACATTACCAGGGACCATTATTGCCCCTCTGCAGAAGGTACTCTGCCTGAGAGGTGCTTCCCTCCACTGCCTTATATAGAAGAGCCCTCTTCCTACCCTCATGCTACAAAAAGGTGATGCATTGTATGAACTCACTGCAGCATTCCCAACAAAAAGACCCTGACAAAAGTAGATTCCAGACGTGTGGAACAGTGGCCTTCCCAAGAGGGCAGGATGTAAAATGCTGACATGGTATTTCAGGATCAGGCTTCTGACATGACAAGAAGTGACCTAAGGCCTCTGACCCACACAAACAGATCAACTGACTACAGGTGCTGTCTTTAAATAGGAAGTACTTAAAGTTAATGGCTCCCTGTATCTGCTGACAGTATTTTTTGTAAAAAAAACATGCATAATGCACGATAAGCAGTGTTCAGAGGAAGACAAAAATAGCTCTGTATCAAAGAGGTTGGTTCCTTATTTGCCTGCAAGGGCAAATGAACATGCTGGTCTTGCATGTAAGCAAATCACTTTTTCTTCTAGAAAGATATTTCATCAATTCTCCTGCAGATAAACACCTGCCAATATCAATATTTGTTGCAAAACACACAAGAAATCCTCCTTAGCCAGAAGGTATAACAACTTACTTTTCAATTACAGTTCTGACTTTGAAATAATAATACACTTTCATTTTTCCTGACACTGGACAGATGTGACCATTTGCTGAGACTCCAAGAGACTGTGAAATCCAGCTATTCTGGATTTCATAAAGCTATTTCTTTTTTATGGTGACAAGGTGATGTCACAGTGTGAAATCTCCTCTTGAGAAGAGGAAAAGAAGTGATCAAAGCTCTGGCCAGCTATATGACAGATCATTTGGTGAGAAAAGCAGGCAGGCAAGCTCAGTCCTCTGGCCACCGCCTTATGGAAAAAGGATCATACCCAGGATCTAAATGTGTTTTGGGACTTAAAATAAACACTGTTGAGAATCTGACCAGAAAACAGACTTTCCCAACCCAGAGCAGGCAAGGACAGTTAGCCAGACATTTAGACCAAATTTAAGCTTGCAACTCAAGCCTGATGCTATTGAGGAGCAGGATCCAGTCTTCAGCAGACAGCTTAAGACAAGCTACCAAGGGTGAGATACACAATTATGTTCTTATTTCTAAGAGTTAATAGTTTTCAGGTCTTGGGATTCTGCTAGATAGACAAACTGAGTATTTCATTCAATAAACGTAGTAATTTCTATTAAGGCTGGGTCTAATTACTACCTATAGCTCCATGTTCTGGTAACAGCACCAGGGATGACCTTAACATCCTTGAATTAACACTGGTTCTTGATTCAGCTTGCATAGAACATACCACCATGAAAGCAGCTGTTTCTTCTGCAATTACAGTGTTTCTCAAAAGCTCTTTGGTGGCTATCCTGGGAACTTTACAGCTGGTAGCTGACAAGAACCTGGGTAACTACAGAGAAGCCTACAAAAAAAGCACTCCCTAGAGTGCTCAGCTGTCTCACAGAAGGAAAGGAATAGCCTGTGACAGGACTAGCTAAGTGTTAGCAGGGTGCTAGCAGAACCAAAGCTGCAAATCATAATGGAAAGGGTAAAAGAAAAGAGGATCAGTTGGTCTGGCTGCTTTTGTACAGGCTTTGATCAGATACTCTCATAGTTTTGAGGGTAACACTCCCCACTCCATCACCTACTTGGAATGCAGACATAACACTTAGAAAGCTTTGTGTAATTCTGCATTGTATCTGACTCCTTGGCTATACCAACTTTGAGAAAAGAGGCACACTTCTGCCAAAGGAAAGAAACAAAGTTTACCAGTTTTTTTTTTGAAGGAGTCATACAGCATGTGGACAAGGGCAAAATCAAACTCAGGTTTTCAAAGAGTTGTTTCAAGATAGCGCAAAGGCTCTTCAAGTATAGCTGTTGCAGATAAAAGGCAACAGCCTTCAAGTATTAATAACCAACCAAAAGATCAGCAAAAGAGGAAGAAAAGCAATTTTTCATGATAAAAGAAGTTTACTAGTGTGGTCCCAGACAGACCTGTGTTGGAACATATGCTATTCTAAGTACTCATAGGTCATCTGAAAAATGCTGTGATTAATAAAGAACAATGGAAAATAAACATAGCAATGTTTCCTCATGTACATTCATGATTCATGTAGCTAATGTCATCTTGAGCCTTTCCAGTTCTCCCTATATCAAAATGGGGATAATGGAACTAAGCCAGTACAGGAGTAGCAACAAGAATCAAAGATAAAAATAAATTCCTGTATCAGACTGGATTTTAGACTAGGAACACGTCATCTGGAAGGATATTAGAATATAACACCATGAACAGCTTCAACACAGCACAACTAGTTTTTCTGCATGCAAGAAACACTTTTAGACAGTATCTATAACTTCACTGAAATGTATTGCCATAAAAGGCTGAGACCATCAAAGGCTTACATTTTTTTTCCCCCCAGTGTTCCATGAGTTGGCCTAAATACCACCTCTGCACATTCAGTGCTGACATGCAGATTAAGGGAAGCCAGCCTTTCACACCCGTCCTAGATAGCTTGGTCTGAACCACCAAAACTCCTCTTAGAGCAATGCTGTCCTGTAGCTAACATGAAACTGGCTATAGCTGAGATTCCTCTAGTTTCTACACTAAATCTAGCAGTGAAAACCAAGGTTTGCAAACACGCTTTCTAAGAGATCAGCACAAAACCACCAAAGCTTCACCTTCAGGCTTTAATTTCTATAGGAAGTGGATATGGACGGCTGCCTGCAAAGTCACCTTTGCTCTGACCTTGAACACCAAAGACAATTTTCAGAGGCTAACTGGCCAGAAGATGGATCTATATCTAACACTTTCTTCTCATTTTTTCCCTCATCTTCAGCAAGTACTTCAGGATCTAGCTGCAAATTAGTTGACAGATGGCTTGAGGAGGAGTTATGGGTGGTTACTATAGAATGGCATGTACTTACCCTCACAACAATTTCATCTAAAAATCCTCTGGGAACACTACACACTTCCAAAACGTGCTTGCTTCTGCTGCTGCAAATACTAACAAGATAGGAACCAAAAGTATTTTCACTACTGCATTCATGGAGGATGATAGAGAAGTATAACAAATATAACAGGGGGAACAGTGCGCTTATCTTTTCCAGCTAAGCAAGATAGAACATCTCAGCCTAACAGAACTCACATGGGATCAATGCAGACGAGTCTCTTCTCTCAAGTGCTCTTCTCCAGAAGTGAGGTAGTGCTAGTAGAAAAGTCTCCTTTCTTTGTTCTCAAACCTGAAAGGCAGAAAAAAGCAGGTAATAAAGTCAGACTATTCCTAGGTCAACAAGGTACTTGAGTACCACCACCTACTTCTGCAATGAGAGACATGAAAACAGATTTTTGAATTTTTGCACTGCCCAAGTGGCATAACACACAGATCCAGAAACATTTTAGTCCACCCAGGGACCCCTTTTCTTGACTCTTACTGTTCAGTTTGTGAATATTTCTTCTTTCTTCAGCAAAAAATCCTCTTGCCTTGATGCAAAGCAAAGTTTGATAAAGCATTCAAATTCAGCACACTTTTCAGCACTAAGTCCATTGAGAAAGCTTTACAAATTTGACTTGCTACCTCCAAAACACTGCCAGCCAACCCTAAGAACAAAGCTGACTTGTTAGTAAATGTTAATTTCTGTAGTGGGTAAGAAGTCACTCACATAAAAGCTGTCACCCTTCTTGCTATCATTTTCCAAGCTGCTTTTCTGGAAATTTTTTATATATATGAAAATATATACACACACTGCAGTAATACAACCAACTTTGACCAAGCTCCCTGGGGTACTGGTGCAGAACTCCAGGATGGCTGCTTTGCCTCAGTTCCAGGGTCCTCCCTGTTACAAGTCATTCTGTACAGTCAGAGAAAGCTCCTCACAGACCTTGCTGTTAAAGTATAGTGGCATTAACATGCTACTTGACTTTAAGAACACACATTGATCTTCAAGCTCTTCTTACACAAAATCCTCCAGGTTATATCTGAAGCAACACAACACAAGAGGTAAGCATTAAAAGCAGGTTTGCCCTCACAATTAAACATAACCATGTCAAAACACCTTTGTTAACATGTTTTCATTGACTAGACTTTGTGAAGTGAAAAGCAGCCAGAGAAGTCATCATTATTTGTTGCTCATACACAGCAATACAGTAAAGAGCTATTGTTTATATTCCTCAAGTCATGGAAGCCAAACCCACCTCCAAATATCAACACTAGACCTTAAACACAGTCATTCTTTAAATACATGCAAAGAAGAGTTTACAATGATGTTTGCTCCCCATGTGCTTGTCAAATCAAAAGAGCTGTCTCTAAGACAAAATCCCAAGCCACTCAAGGCACTAAGAACAAGTACTGATTTAGGATGCAGCATGTTGTGCTCTCAGTGCTACCACAGAGATGGCTTAGCTCAGACACTACTAGCAGAGCACCCTGTTCACACTTAACTGAGTACATTGCCTACAGTACCTAAGGAGTTAGTAACACACAGGGAAAGGGAGTTTCACTGTAAAGGTGCTACTCTAAAGTGTGTATTTAACAGTAGGATAATCAGTACCTGACAGGCTTCACCGGGTTTGGAAAAGCATTTTGTGCTTTTCACCCCATACACCCTTCCCTCTCAACTTTTTCAAATCCATAAACAAGGCTGAAAGAATTTTAATTTATTAATGTTCTTATTTTTAGTCTATTTTTTCCTTAATTAAAACAATAGTGGCATATGACAAAATAAAAGTGACAGTACTAAATAGGTACCTCTATCAGGAAAAGTCAAAACCTGGTAGGAAAAATTTCAGCTTGACTCAAGGCAACACATTTACCTTTAATTCTGACAAGGTTTTTCACCAGATACAGATCAACATTTATAACTCTTCTACCTGATTTCTTCCTCTGTTGGCTTCCCCAAAATTTAGTCCTCTAGTTGGTAACAGTAAGAGCTGACATGGGTATTTGATTCACTTTTCAGGGACACCATTAGCCTAGATTCTAATAGTTTTTATTAAAAATGGCCTTGCCACAGGTCAGCTCTATCTTCTACACGACCAAGACAAACACGTTCAGGCAGTAGGGAGGCTCCATTTCCAACTCTGCTTCACTAGGACAGACTCCAAACCCAGGCTTTTTATTTTAACCACCTTCCTAGTAAACTTCTCACAGTGATTATTATATTTGTAATACACAACATTTTTTTATACTTTTGCTTCATGCATTTAATGCAGTATGAGGAAAAAAACCTAACTCCAGTACAACAGTAGGATCTTTTAAACTGCATTCATTAAACACCCAAGTCATAAACATAACATTAAATTAGTTATGGAATGTACCTTTTCCAAGCCTTAATTTGCTCCTGTGTGGCTGGCCTGTTGCAGGCTGGAGAGAGTCCTCTCACAATCCTTTCTTTACTCATAATATCAAGGAGTTTGCTCTAGTGTGGGGCACAAACTCCCTTATCCAATTATTAACACAAAGTTTTTAATCCACCACCAATTACACTCCCCTCCTGCCCTGGTCAGTACTTCTTATGGATTGGAAGATCATTATGCCTCTGTATGTAAATGCCTTTTTATGGCCTCTCCAGAGACACACTAAGCACTGCAGAAACCTGTAGAAAGCTACCACAAAGCTCAAGCAGTGCTGGTTCCTCCTTCCTGCCCTCAGTTTAGTACACTTAGTTTCTGACACCTAACCTGATTCATTGGCATGTGCTTTAAAGCACTCAGGATTTCATGTTTTCACTCACCTATATACAGGGCATACCACAGGAGCTTTCAAAACCAGGGGCAAGCATCCTGAGATTGCAAATACAGATGCTCAAGATGAACCATTGTAAGGCTGCAAATCAGTTGCTTGTACCCAGTCAGGAGGCTACAAAGGCCAGCAACCTAACAGAACACATACCCTGCCCCTAACTGTGGTGACAACCCTGCAGGCAACCCTTGACAGAGGCCAGGCTGACCAGGCAGTAGCTGGCACCCATCTCTTACCTGGTGCTACAAAATACAATTCCCAAATTACAGCAGCAGCCACTCGCGCTGTAGCAACTATAAAATTTCCACTTAATGCATGTTAATTGGATTATTATTTTAAAGACATGCTCACTGACCCCACATTAATAACAAATGGGTTTTCTCTAATCATTATTAGAGTAACTCCCATACAAATTAATGATTAGGCCATTAAGACTGTGCAGCTGAATTACCATTAATTCTCACATTTAAGCAAATTAGCTAATAAAGTTACAATATAAAAGGAAATTCCCTTATGCATTACCAACTTCCTCCCCTCATACCAAAGGCATACAACAAATGCCTGTTAAGCGCTTTTGCCTTTGATTAAATGTTAAGCTGAAATTATTCATTATCATCTGGACAAAACTGACTGCAAAAACCTACGTTTTTAACTTCTGTGTATTTGTAGACAATGCTAAATTTCAAGTTTTTACCACTGCTGGTACAGCACAGTATTACAGACAGTCACAGACTTATATATATAGTGTCTATATGAAGGTGTATACATAGTCTCTATATATAGACCTATAGTGTAATATCACACCAACTCAAAATTTTGGAAATACTTCTGCATCTAGCAGCACCAAAAAACAGATGTGATAGCCTTTGCAGGATTCTAGGACTTCTAAATCAACACAAACTGCATTTTTGTCAAATAGATGTAATGTAATCACTCTTTACAGTACATTAAGATTATATTCATGCATATTTATTAATACAGAATCAAATTTCTAAAGCTGTATGAGCTCATTAGGATAAAGGCAGAAAACCCTTTTCTAGCTAGGCACCACACACAGCCCTTTCTGACACATTTGGCAGTCACTTACATACTCAATAGTCACTCAGGAGCTCAAAAAACAAACCACAGCTTACAGCTTCATTTCATATAGCTCACAGTTATATGCCTGGCCCCCAAGCTCCTCATGCTGCTTCAAACTCATCTTTCCTACCCTCCTAATCATGGACATTTTCAGATCCAACGCACTGAGGGAGACCTTTCCCTCCACCACCTCTACCTTCAGCCCACTTCTTCCTCATCTCAGTTTTAGATCATGATTGGTGTATTCTGAATGCAGTTGCTAACATGGCTTTACTGAGCACACCCTACTAGCCTTAAGTTTCTATATTACAAAAATTAGAACTTGCCAGAAATACACAGTTGCACTGCAGAAACTAATTCCCATTAATTTTCCAGGCAGAATACCCATGAACCAGAGCATAGAAAAGATGCATAGCTCTAGACACGATTGCTGTGCGCTCCGGTGCATTGGGAGTAAAGATCTCCCTGGTATTAATTTAAATGATGATATTGCTCACAGTAGCAAAACTACATCATTTGATATTAACACCCTTAACATGGATATTAAAATCACCCAACTGATGTAACTGAAAATGTTCACTAGGTCCTTCAAAAATGAAGAGCAGGTTTGGTCAACATTTTCTACTGCATTTCAAATAGATGTGCTTAGACATACATTACCTAGTAATGCAATTTCAGTTTAGCACACTATTCATATGCATGTGATAACTGCAGCCAAGTGGGTAAATCAGGGAACTATATGCATGGTTTATTACATCTAGCATGCCTAGCAGTTTTCAAGACCAAGAATTAAATGTGCAGACTATTTTCCTAGCTAGTCTCCACTATTGTAGAACAATAGACATGCTTTATAGACACCAAGTGGATACAAGAAAAGCAGAAAAAAATCTCACAATATTAAATGAAAAAATGTAACTGCTCTTATTTGAAGAGCAGACCAGAATACATTAAAATCATGTGGTGGCTACTGTAGTATAGATCATTCTCAAATGTTTAATATATGAACTTCAAAAGACCATTCAACCTACCTGAAAACCTCAAGGAGTTTAGGTTAGTGCCACAAAAAAGCACCCTTATTATTGGTTTGGCTACAACTACCATATCAAGGTTTTGTTTCTGCCCTTTGGCACTCCTCCCTTTCCAGAAGACACTGGCCAAAATACCCAGAAAGTTCCATACCCTTTCTTTAGCCACACAACTACATCAGTGTTCCCTGCTGATCTTCATGATGATCAAGACAAGCTTGGAAACTCTGGTCCAAGCACAACCTGAACACTCAAACATACAAGTACACCAAGGCATCTGCAGCTCTTCATCATTTTAACTTTCTTCCTCCACCTTGAAGGAAATAATAATCATTTCTACGTCAAAAAAGTGTTTTACATTGCTGGGTGTAAAACACCTTACTGCTTCACTATGCACTAGAATGGAAAAGCTGAAAAGTATCAAACGCCGTATTTGGAAAGCATCAGACATTACCGTGCTCCAGCTAGAGATCCTTGCTATGTTGCCTGTGATAAAGGAGCTCAGAGTACAGTAAATGCCAACTGTTCTGCCCTCTTCCATCACCTAACCAGAATAACCTTGCACTTTGTCCCAGTACAAGCCAAATGACACCACTAACTGCAGGGGAACCCACCAACAACCACAATAAAGAGCTGCTCAGTACCTAGGCCTCTCTCTTAAGGGGCTTTCAGACATGACTTAGTACAGTCCTCAAGACAGCCAATGCTCCATTACCACGTTAGCCTCACTGTCCCACCATAAAAAGTAAACATTTTATATCTACAGGCCAACTTTTGCTGCTTCACAGCTGTGGCCAGCATGAGGGCAAGGACCCAGAAGAAAGCATCAACCGCTCAGCCCCATGGCAAGAACTACTGCGGGGGTGACATACCCCAAAACTCGTAGGTGAAGACACCAAGCAGCAGCCCAGGGAGCGTTACGTCGCGGTCACAGCCGGGAGCGAACAGCTCCCACCGTCCCCCCCAGAGGCGATGAAGGCGCCGCACAGAAGAGGCGATGAAGGCCGGCGGGGCCGCCCCCCGCTCGCGCTGCAGGGGAAAAGGCGGGAAGAGGGGGCGCGCGCTGGCG
>NW_008621278.1:63952-69960 GCF_000691845.1 Merops nubicus | reverse complement strand
AATAAACTTGTAGCCTTTGTCAAAGGAGGGATCAAGACGGTACAGCTGATGATACTACGACAACACTACCTTGGCTTGATGGAATACCCCTCCAAAAAGGAAGACATTCTTAATAACCAACTTTAAAGAAGTTACGCTGATATGGCGAACTTAAACAAGTCTGTGCCTTCGAGTTTGTTATGCTTTTGAATCTCTTATTATTATCCTGTCCTTGCTATGGCTTGCTTATGCTGTAAATAAAATGCTAATCTTTTGTCATGGGGAGGAGTAGATGTTTTAACAGCCACAGCCCGCCCTAGTTAGGGGCCGGCGTTCGGAAGATCCCGCGATGTAACGGAAAGCTTAGACCGCCCACGAGGGGCATTGTGGGCGGGGCTTAACACATATAAGCAATTGCAACGAGGCAATAAACACCATTTGCAGCATCCTTCACACTGGAGCTTGTGTCTCAATGGCCCTCAATAGCAGAGGTGGAGTAGCCACGATCCCGGGTCCGAGTGTTGGCGACAACAAAGGATAAATATGTTGTAAACTTCAAAATGTTTTTTGGTTTTGACAATACAATTCAGAATTTTATTACACACTTATTTCTAAATATTCCCGTTTATAGTGAGATCTGAAGATTATGGTTTCCCAGATGATCATGAACGTTATCCAGGCAACGTGTCTGATAAACAGTTTTTATGACCAAAAGAAAGTTTGCTTAGTCAGGGCCAAGGAATACATTAGATACTTGTGTTAATTTACTACAGTTCATGATTCCTGTTATTCAGCAAGACCTCAGATCCTAGAATGAAATTTGCTTGTCATTTTTAATCCAGTTTGGTGGACAACCTTTTCTTACTTGATGACATATTTTTATTTCCTAGGACTCCTGCTTTATTCATGTGCAGGAGGGGGCTGAATAAGACAAATGGGAGAGAAAAGAATGTTTATGTTTAAATTCTGGATTGCACTGTATGATAGATGGGCTCTTTTCCCATATCTGACAGACTTCCAGCCAAGCTAAAAATTGTAAAACAATTGTATCTCTAGTACTTAGAAGCTGTTTGCCTCTGATTCTCCAAATTTAACTTATGACAACTTTAATTCTGAATACAGATAGTTTTCTCCTGAGTGTTTATAAATAATATATCTCCTATTAGCGCTTTTTTCCCCATAAAATTGCAACTGTAAAATGATATCCCACTGCTCTCTTAGAACAGCCTTAAAATACCTTTGAGAAAACCACAAAGCAAAATTGTAGAAACAATTGTAACCTATCTTTAAGAGAAGATAAAATAAGATCTCTGTAAATGCTTGAAATGGCAGAAGCAGACAGATTCTTGCTGATGTGTTTAAAAATAGCAAATTAAAGCCTTTCATGGCTTCTAATATACATTTTTCTTTCCTATTCTTCTGGTCTGACATATTTCAGAGAGATAAAAACACTAATTAGGAGTAGGTGTGCATTTGAAATGTTGGCTTTCCCACATAGTTTATGCTTTAAATTTTCATTATTATTCAAAGATCTGAAAGAACAAAATTTACTAAAATCAGGGTGATTTTTAGGCTGAAGACAGTCACTAGAAATTTATCTGTGATCTTGTGCCAGATCCTAGAGCAGAAGCTAAAGTCCTAAGAAAGGATTCAGCAGAATTGCAGATTCTCAACTAAAATATCTGTTAAAAAGCTATTGATTGCTGTTCACTTGATCGTCGAAGTAAACAACTTATAAGATTTCTTCAAGTATGACCTAGACTTTTTGGATACCAAGAACTAATTCAGACTAGGCCTATGAATCAGCAACACAGCCCTCTATTTAATGAACAAAAAATCTAGAAAAGGGTTTTGAGTGTATACATTGTCGCCTTGAGCTCTTAAAAAAACCCCACATCCTTCATAGTCAAGACTTTGGCCAAAAGAAAAAAAATTAAAACAAATAGTTTTAAGTACCCTAAAGTAGTTAGCATATCCATTCTAAAGAACGGCCCAATAAGAGAAAATACAGAGCTGAAACATAATATTTTAGGTAAGGTAAAAGGACACACACAAATTTTAATATTTTAGAGAGGGTTTTGGGAAGATAATCAGAAAAAAAAAATCAGAATTAGAAAAAATTAGAAATAGCTGTGGATTTTGAATTTCTGATGAAAATGAGTGAGATTTTCACCCTACTTACTATACAAGGTTATTTCTTGGATAAGATCTGGCTTCTTAGTTCAAAGAAGACAAGTTTAAAACATGTTCAATTTGCCTACAATTATTTCTGTTGCCAATACATGACTGAAGTCCAATTGCACTTTTTTTCTCTCTCAAACTTGGTCATCATTGACTAAGGGACATTGAGTATATCTCCAGACCTCCAGCTTTCCCAAATAATAAGCACCAACCTTTCCTTCTGTGTAATAGAGATACACAGAGACACAGGTATGACTCCCATATTAAGAAATGCTTTTGAGGTCTTCTAGAAATTTTTAAAGAAATAAATTCAGAGAATACTATGTGGGAGAGATTTTGGATCCTCAGCTGTTCTTAGCCTCTTTCTTGGCAATTTCATACTGCTCCAGATCCAATACTTGCCTATTTCCATAATTTCAAAAATAAATAAATAAATCTGAGAACAAAAATGGTACTGTAGAATTGGATTGGAAGTTAAAGGCCTGTTTGCTTTTCTGTTCCCCTCCCTGCAGGAAAGGAGTTCATTTGGAACAGATGGGGTGTTGACTGTTTTCGCACCTGAGATTCCCTGTCACTAGCACAAATGTGCAGGGAATTATGCACATCATTTACTATGCACCTCATTTCCCTAAGCTGTGTTCAGCTGGACCCTGTACTCTCTGCCCTTCACTTTCATGGACAATAAAATCTTAGAACATATGCTGGGGAGAAAAGTATTATCCTACAGTAAAAATGAAAACCCTTGATCTATCAACACAGATAATTCGTCTCAAGCATTTCTAATTCAAAGAACACCTTATTTGAAAACTTTTTTTCTGAGGTGATTGCATCTGTCTTGCTTAACCCCACCCTAGGAACACTTGGTAAAATAAATCACTTTATAATGAACACTGTTGCTGCTTATATTTAAACAAATACATGGCCAAATATCTCTTTCATTATCTCTTTTGTCACTAAGGTCACATGCCATTAAAACCCTCCAGGGTAACAGGCATTGCTCTATCCTGTCACCAGTAAGAGAGAAGCCTCGAATTGTGATGTTACTGGTACGACCTCTGGGGAGGTGATGTGGTTTTTGTATTCCCTTGGAGTCACTGCTGTCCTTGATGCCTGTTACCAAGGAAAGTCGTTTCCTGTCGGACATAACAAAGTTGTGTATGATCAATTAATTCCTTTCAGAGTTTGTGTTCAGTGATAAGTGAACTTGCTTTGAAAGACCAGCAGGTAAACAGTGACAACACCAGGACAATATCACCCTGCTGTTCTGTCTCTATGAGATTTCTAATAATTTTTCAGTACCATTGTTTGGTCTTTTTTTCACTAAAACTTTTTATTTCATTTTGCTTCTATTTCTGTGTACAAGTTAGTAAAGGCTAAGCCTGTATCGTTAAGTACATTACACATTAAGTACATGTAAAGGGTGGATTATTTGCCAGATCAAAAAAAAAGAATTCTCAATGTCTATTTTTCTTTTTTCCCCATTACACCCATGTCATCTGTTTGTATCACTACTTTATACATGAGTTTACACACTTTAGTCTTCTCCCTATCTGTCAAAAAGTACACATGGTCAGTCTAAAAAAATCCCCAATTTATTTTGGTTTCCCAAAGTGCACAAGCATGGGTATCTCAAGTTCAAATTCAGATCAAACTTGTTCATCTCCAGCAGATGTTTTTGCACTAGCTACCACTTAATTATATTGGTTTTTTAAAAATTAATAGCAAAGCTCCCATTCACTTCCATACAATTACAGTTTACCCATGGAGGTTAATGGGACTACTAAATTATGCAGATATTTTCTGACATTTAAGGTTCTGAAGGATTTTTATTTGAATCCAAAGCCATAACCTTTGATTTGCAGCCTGTGAAGTACCTTAGGCAAATTGTGTTTGAGAAAGAAGATAAAAAGGACTTATAACTCTGAAAATGTCTTCATGAGTCCAAAACTTTATGTTTATTTATATTGACAGTTGTATTTGATTTTATTCTAAATAAGGTTTTGTAGTTTACTACCACATGCTTATTGCAGGAATTAGAAACTTCTTTTCTGAAAGCTAGCTTCATCCAATGCCAGAAGCAGTTCGAAACCATTATTAGCCTCTTTCAGGAGACTCCTTGAAGAACAGAGTGAAATAGATGTTGGTAGCGTTTACATCTGCTGGAGAAAAATATTTTTTAGGAAGATTAAAAAATAGATCAATGAATAAACATTCTGAGTAAGACTTCTTAATATCTGACTGACTCCAAACAATTGAGAAGGTAACACCTGGCACTCCATGCAAGGAAATAGCACAACTTTTATCACCAATTGCACTTATTTTATTTGCACTAAGAAGTTTAAAGGATTGCTGTTTTTGTTGAGTTGCTTGAGTGAGAGGAGGTGGTAGTGGCTTAAACTCAGGACTATATATCAGCAGAATGACTGTACAGAATTATTATACTCTATTTTTACCAGACAGCATTTGAAATTATACAGGACAGTCATGAGGACAAACCATGCACTTCACAGTACAATCTTGTACTTAGAATCATAGAATCATCAAGGTTGGAGAAGACCTCTAAGATCAAGTCCAGTTGTCAACCCAACACGACCCTGACCACTAAACCTGTCCTGAAGTGTCCTGAAGTACCACTTCTACACATTTTTTGAATCTCTTCAGGGATGGTGACTCCACCACCTCCCTGGGCAGGCTGGGCCAATGCCTCATCAAAGCTAAAAAAAAGCTTTACTTTCAGCTCCAGGTTCCGTATTAACATCATCCTCAGTTATTATGGCTTAGTTGTTGTTATTACCATATCAAACAGATATTTGCTTTTTGTTTCTTTTCTGATGTAGCTGTGTCAAGATTTTTATCAGACATCTGATCCCTACCACACAAGTACTTTCAAGACCATGATCTTCAAGTGATGTTAGTGGCACGGTACAAAGCTTTTGTCCTCCAAATTCACAACACAGGTAGTGGTACTCACCTCTTGGATACTCAAACAACGTGAATTCTTGTGTTTCCCTCAGCATGGGATCTAACAGTCAATGCAGTAAATGCTAAGTATACACATATGAGGTTTTTTTTATCTCTTAATTTGCCATGGTGATCAACTATTGTGGCTCCTTTTCTTTCTCTTTCATCACAAGGAATAGCAGAACAGCAGCAGTCTGAGGGTAAGCCTGGCTGAAACAGACATGAAAACACTGATTAAAAAGTAATTCTGTTGTCTGCACATCCTTAAGAATACGACATTAGTTAATTACACTGCCTACTTAGAGAGAGACAAGTAATCAAGATCAAAATTATCTTTTTGTTCCGTGCCTGGACACTACTGTATTAGAACACAAATAAGTAAGAATAATAAAAAAATAATAATAAAAATTTGTTCCAGTTTTACTCTTATAAACATTATTAGTATTTCCATGAATAGTGAGAATTGGTGAGATTTTCTAAAAAGCTGAGAAAATCCCACATAGTACAAACCATGTAATTCACATTGTATGATTTGCTTGGTGTTTTCAGAGGATACAAGGAAGCTTTCCTAGCAGAGGTATTCTGCAGAAATTCATGCACTCACTGACGTTCTTGGTCTCTCATATTTTTCCTTTTGAAAACTACAGTCCACCGAACTGTCTGTAGAAAGTGAATGAAAGGTCCTAGTTCTTTTAAGCAATACAGTGATGTGTTATAAATTTTTAATTCCAGATTTGTATAATTTCCTTCTTCCTACTAACAGCCGATTGAAATACATGACTTTTCCTAGGTACAAAATACACTCAGGCATTTTTGACTGAAGGGAGAGGAGAAGTGCTTATACTACTTTGTTCTTGTCACTCCCCTATCCTTGGGGCCTTCTCTGA
>NW_008621278.1:24794-63921 GCF_000691845.1 Merops nubicus | reverse complement strand
AGGGATGCTCAAAGCAGTCTTTTCTAGCTTATACTCAGTCACAGCCCTGCTGAGGAGTACACACTCGTGGTTTGAGAAATACAGAAAACACTACTTTGTCCAGTTCCCATGACAGTTAATACAGATGCACCTCTTCACCGTTAGCCATAATCTACCAGCCTGCTACTCACAGACTTTCTGCAAAGATGCTGTATATTTTCTATGCCAACATCACAAAAACTTGTGTTCCTTGGCAGTGAATTACCTGACAAAATCCAGTCAACAAGTGACATCATTTTATGCCTGTCTGCCAACATGTCACAGTTCAGATATGTGTTTACCTCTGAAGGCTTAGAAGTAAAAGACTCTCACTATTGGGTAGTCATTATTTGTGTTGTTTGGAGACTGGAACTTAATCCATAGTGAAACTTTATCAAAGGGCAGGCCCTACCTAAAACAGGCAGGTTAATGTTTTTTTCTATTCCTAGGCTTGTGACTTAACATATCAAAACCCACAAAATATTTAGGATTCGGGAAATAAAATTCAGTATTTTTACATGGATAATAAGTAATGTTTCTTCTCTGTCCTTCTGAGTCATGATTAACATGTGTAGTAGGGTCCTGCACTTTGTCTTATAGACTTTGGAGTCCTGTGGGCCTTTCACTGACTGTCTGTAAATATTCCTTTGCTTAGAAAAAAAAATTGTATGTTGTATCTTATTTTGCAATTAGGAGCCTGATCTAGCATTTAGGAGCCACCAAAGTGTTAAAGTGTCTGGAAAGACCTGTGGGTTTCTGCAAGCAGCTACAAAGGTCAGTGTGAGAAATAGCAATGTGAAGTGCCAAAGTTTAGGAGCAAGTTCCTGCTGCCCAGGTAATGAGCCACCTGTAAGATATTTCTCACAGCTTAGAGCAGCTCCAGAACACCACTACTGTTGCACAGATAAGACTTGAAAAATTGTCTATTTTATTCTAAACACTGTAGGGAAGAAAAATAAGAGAAATAAACAGTGAAGTGCTGCTGAGTGCCAAAAAGAGAAATACTGAATTGTGTGCCAAAAAGATAATTTTGCTTGGATTTTTATTTTCTCTTTCAAGTATCACAGGGATTGCACCAACTAATCAAACATCCTCTCCTTAATCTTAAATGGTCTTTGGCAACTTTTATTTTGTTTTTCAGGAAGCAATAGCTCACTGGATTTGACTTCTGTAAATCTCACAGTTTTAGTTTTGTCCAAATTCAAACTGACTGAAACTGAAGGAATTATTTCTTTTTATCTTTCATCAGCCATATCTGGTCATATAACAGCTTTTATCATGTTGGGGTTTTTTTGTTTGGTTGTTTTTTTTTTTTTTTTTTTTTGGATCACAATTGTACAAGAAAGCCCAAAAGTGTATGGAGGACTTTTTTATGTTATCTTTGTATTCAAATATTTCCTGTGTGATTTTTTTCCAATACATATCAGCTATATGCACCTTATGACTCAAATCTTTTGAAGTGCTGCAGGTTCAGGATACTAAATCATCCTATAGGATGATGAACTATAGAAGCTTCAGAGCTGTCTTATGATCTAAAAGGTGGTTTCAGTAGGAGAAACAAAGAAAAAAAGTTTCTTTCTTGTTTCAAAAAGTGCAGCTCTGCACTTGAAGATTAAGCAACATGTTGAATAACATACAATTAAGGAGGAGAAATTTAAAACTTACATCATCTCTTTTGATAATAGAAGTTACAGGCACTTTTTGTATATAAATAGTAAAAGTATAACTTTGGTTAGTGAATCCTATTTTTTGAAATACTATCAACCTAAATAGACTAGATGGTCCTGCTCTGGCAGGGGGGTTGGACTCAATGATCTCTGGAGGTCCCTTCCAACCCCTGACATTCTGTGATCCTGTGTGATTCTGTGATAAAGTTTCGTCATAAAATGTGTCCTGACTATGAAATCTCTCAAACTGTGACTGTTACTCTTTCAAATGTGAAAGTCTTTCCTTGTGTCAGAGTTCTAAGTTTTTCTTTGTCAGAAAACAGACTCTAGACTGGATGTGTTTGTAGAACACACATTCTTCAGACTAGGAGAAAGCTCAGATAACTTTTCCCTGTACAGATCGTGTGACCTCTGGGCTTTAAACTGCTCCCAGAAAAGCTGTGAAACATATATTAAAGCTGTAGAAATATTATGCAGTTGCAAATTTGTGAAAATAACTCCTAATTTAACATTTGGAAGAAGCCATAATATTTTTTTCTTTGATTCTTCATTTTTCTAGGGGAAGCGCATTAGTTTAGGCTGCCTTTTCTGCTCCCCTGTTTAAACTTCAGATTAATTTTGCATTTCTAAAATGATCTCTGCTGTGGTACGTAAAAATCTGGGTCATTACAGTAACAGGAGTCTGCAAATTCCTGCCCCTTTTCTTGAGGGAAACTAGGAGTCCTAATCCAGATAAGCAGAGAATATAAATCCAGCTCAGTCAAGGCTTTAATCTAGAAGCCAGAAAGTGCTAAACTCAGTAACAAATAACACCTATTCTTATTCATACTATGGTAAAATCTGGGTATTGGGTAGACTCTTTGTGGAGTATAAAAGTCATCTTACAAAGCCTTCAGTTTACCTTTAGGCATCAGCCCTGAGTTTTACTATGGCATAGATGTCTGCAAGTACCCAAATCCTGGCACGTGTGTCTTTTAGCCTCTTTGGTGACCATCACATTATGGCAAGACCAACTTGTCTCCATTAGGTCTAAACCTATAGTTATTTGTAATCTGACTGTGCCTAAGACCTAACCACCAAGGTAAGGATGTCCACAAGGGCTCTGTCAGTTCAGTCCTGATTCTTCCTCAATGTCAGTGAATTTAGTGGCAGCCAAAACTGCTCAAAATCACTATATAAAATAGAGAGAATTAAAGCAAATTATTAAGTGTGTCAGAGTGTTTGCTGTGTCCTGTAAAGAATCACACTGTTTTCATGACAATCAAGACCCAAACTTCTCACTACCCTTCCAGTGCCCACTAGACTTTCCCTCTCCATAGCTGTACATTTTACATGGAGACAATGTAGAAATTATTTGATCCCATCAGCACAACTGCTGCTTACCCCTCTCCTTCATTATTTCATTGCCACTTGTCTGAGCTTTTTGAATACTAACTACATCATCCAGCTTATCTGGGAGAGGACATTATCTGAAAGAAGTGTTGCTTTGTCTTTAACTCAGTCTCCTGGTCCTGGCTGCACTGACAGAGCACAATATCCATGTGGCATTTTCAGATTGCTGTTAGCTTGCATATCAAGACACAGAGAGACCTAATGAAACTCTACAACTTAATCGAAGTTTGCTATTAATACCTGTGGATCAGGATTTAAACTCCTGAGAGAAAAAGCCTTTTTATGTGGTAGGATACACAGAAGCTAAATTGGAAGTTAGATTTTGAATTTATGTTCTGTGTTTATAATCCAAGTTTTGATAGATTTTTGTATTAAAATAAGGTCTTATAAAGAAATTAAATGGAAACAGAAAAAGATGTATTTCAAAACAATGCCAGAAAAGCCATTTAAAGTTCATAAAAGAAGATTGTGCCTCTTTCTAAAATGGCTATTTTTTCATATATATTTTCTTGCAATAGTAGCATTACGCATTTGCTAAAGCAGATATGGTATACATAGTTCAAGTCAGAATTTGCTTCTGTGAATTAAACTCAAAATTTAGTAGTCTCATGTCTCCCTGCATCTGTCCTGAAAATGATATGAGGCCATTCTTAGTCCCCAATAATGGGAAAAGTGGTTCAGTTCTGTAGACTGCTTAATCACACGGTATCTGAATGTGTGTTGGGTGGCTTCAGTTCTACATGGAAAGCTAAGCTGAATGATATGACATCCTATGATATAATAGGAAGCTCACATAAACAACGTTGCAGAAACACTGCAAATGTGTAGCTTCAGTGTATTATGGTTAGTGCACTCCCCTTCTGTCATCATCAACATAAGAATATGAGATCACTCCTTGCAACCCAAAACTTTTGGCTGAGTGAGCTGGTTCTGAAGAATAACATGTAGTAAAGAAAAAAAAAAACATCAGATTTAGCAAATAGTGACAGTTTGAATATTCACTACTTTAACATCACAGCCTGTAAAGGTTATAATGCCAGGAGATAGGCTCAAGATCTCAACACCAGAGTGCTGTGAAAAAGAGGACATGAAGATAGTGGAGATTTGTTTATTCATGCCTGAAGGGGTCATAGTGACTCAGACTTCTGACATGCTCTATTTTCAGGGCCAGTTCCTAATCCCAGAAGAACTACAGAACTGCAAGTTGAAGAAAACCTGCTACTCAGCTTGCGTTCGAAAGGAGATTTTTTTAATTTTTTTTGGAGTTACAGGAATAGCAGATACATCTATAATTGAGAAAATGCCCCTTTGACTCTTTGGAAGACACACTTCTTGCAACTACTGCTACATATGTAGAGGTTCTGCTGATTCCTGGGGTTTATTTGCCTACTTTTAAAACGAATGTTAGGAGCTAACTTAACTGAACAAAATACGTTCTAACTGATTTTCCCTGATATCCCCCCAATCTGTTTAACATCGTAGCAGAATTAATGCCATCTGTTTATTCAGTAATTGGAATCAGTACGGCTATTGACTTAACAGTATCTTCTGTGAAAGACATTCATGCAATAATAAATACTTGCTAAAGCAAATATTAAAGTACTTTTATAGTAGCCACTGTAAAATCTAATTAGCAGCCAAGTTAGGGTCTTATTGAGTAAAATGCCATGCAAACACATCATGAATGATGTGAAACACCTGAGCTGTTACAATAAGAAGCCAAAGGTTAAAATTCACCGGGAGGAGAACAGTGTAATCCTAATAGGGTGTTTTACAGCAGCTCCATGGTAGGCAGATGTCACTGATGAAAGAAGCTAATTGGGGCTGTGAACACAGCTCCCTGCCCTCCCAGCTACCAGCCAAGGACCATCGAGGAGGAGGTAAAGTAGGAAAGTGTTGGTTATGTCCTTCACTTTTCTCTACCATCTATATGTGGGGAGACTTGTAAATGAACTGTTTTGCCTCCAGTCGTGCCTGTATTGTGTCTGACTCCCTGAGGTGTCTTTCACAGTGTATTTAATGTGCAAGTGATAAAGATGTAGCCCAAATGTGTAACCTGAAAAGTAACGGAGGAGAAAATATATTCTATTGATATATGAAATAAAGAGAACACAGACATATGCAAAATTTTTAAACCATTAGGTTTGGGATCTGCAGCAATGATCTTTTTGGATGACACTGCATAAACACATCTTCCTGTCTCTTCTGTAGATATAGGGTATCAGTGCACCAGTAATTTATATGAGTATATAGAGGAAGAGGAAAAAAACTCCACATTGGCTATCTGTTAAAAATATTTTGAGAAACAAAACCACCAAACACAACCCCCTGAAACACAACTATTTTCATGCTTTTCATTGTTCTTGTTGTTTTCATTGAAGACTCACAGAGATCCATCAAATTAATATTATTTTATCAGTCCAAATCAAAAATGGAAGCCATTCCTCAGCCTAGATTTCGTTGACTGCCTCAGTTATTTATTTTGAGGTGAGGAGAAAAGAAGGCTGTTGCTGCCTTGGTGGCCAGGAGTAACAGCTGGTATTTTCTCCTCTTGAAAGGATTGCCAAGGACAGAAATACATGGAGCACTAGTGGCGCAAAAGACTCAGAAATCTGTCTGAGCAGCTGTCACTGTGATGAACACAGTGCAAATATGCAAAACGTTGGCTTTGGGTTGCCAAAATCTTCAGTGGTTTTGGCACCTCTTAGCTGTAAAGCAGGATGTTCTGTGGATGGTGAGAGTAATAGCAATGTCAGGCACCTCTCTACACAAGCAGGAAGATAGAAGGTCTTTTATTAGATGTTTACTGATACACTGCCAATGGGATGGCAGAGGCAAGACAGGTTTCAGTATGCTTTGGTGACTTCATATATGGATTGTTCTTTAATTTAATTTAGTTTCATAGTCAAACAAATATGAAGCAATCAGTTAATATTTTTCATGGTAGGGTGGCGAGAAAGAGGAGTGCTCAGGAACAAGTCTCCAGCTCCAGAAAGAGGCAAATAACTCAGAAGAAAGACTTAGGAAAACAGGAGAGGAAAGACAAGAAAACTTGGGGTTTGCACAATTGTTGTGCATCTCTTTATAAAATAATTTATTTGGAAATGTGCCACTCTAGAAACAAGAATTCTCTTTTTCTTATTTCAATTTCATGTGAGTGTAGCTTTCATAAAGGAAATTTGTTGCAAAATCATTAATATGTAAAGTTTGCCATTATCCTTAATGGGATAATATTCCCTTAAGTGCATTACAGGCAACTCATTCACTTTGGAGAATCCTTTTTAGTGTGAGAAGGTACTGCTTCTAACTTGTCTTCTGCCTCACATGTTGAAATGGAAGGGACAGTCTCATTAAATTGTTTCATAACAGTCTGCCTCATCTTGTTGAAACTTGAGCAATCATTTCAAGGTCCTGGTAACAGTGCAGCTAAGGCATAGCCCAAATGGACTTCTTTGCTGCAAGACATGAGCTAAAGATCAATTATTTATTATTTTTGAAGTACTTGTCACTAGTCACCAACTAATATTCAGACTCCATTGACAGGTGGTCTGTCTGGTGAAGCTTTGCACCTTTTCATTTTTGAATTTTGTGTTACAGTTTTAGTCACGGGCATACAAAAGTAGAGAAAAACCTCTAGGACATGCCTCCTTTTGAAAATACAGTTGTTGGACAAAGTATATTTTGTAATTATTAGGCACCTAAACATGTTGGAAAACAAAACAAAACATAAAACACATCCGTTAAAATAAGAATCCAGAAGAAAAACCAAAATTAAAGAGGTAACCTTATTATTTTTGAATATAACTAACTAAAAATAAGCACATAAAGAGACACTAGATTCTAGAAAATAATAATACAAAATAATAATCTTTAGTCCATATTGTTCTGGAAACAGGAAAGAACAATATTGACAACAGCAAAAAGTAAGAAATACATTGCAGGAATATTAAGAAGGAATAATAAAGTGAACATGATATTGTGAGAGAAACTGTCTGATGGTCTAGGATTGGCACTGTTGTCTGGGCAATGTACAGCAACAGTAAAAACAAATAAACAAAATGTAATGATGCGTAAGGAACAGGGTGGGGAAAACAGCCAAAAATATAATGTCACAATATAAATCAGGGACTTTACTTCATCTGGAATATCACTCTGTATATTCCAGCTCTGAAAAGATACATCAGAATAGTGTAAGCCATTTACATCAGGAAGATGATTAGAATGACTTAATGCACAAAAATTCTCTTCTGAAGAGAGATTGAAAAGACATGGCTGGTTTATTTTAAAGAGAACATAAAGAGAGACACAATAAAATATATTCCAGTAATTTGCATAAGAACTACAGTACAAAGGATCAAACAGAATCTTATCAGTTGTCATCATTTTTCCAATTTCCCATTTCAGGAAAGGAGCACGACTGAAAACAGATACAATACAAAAGTCATATTCTTTATATTTCCGAAGAAAACTTACCATAAAGACTAATAATTTTCTGATGTTTTAGCAGGAAAGTATTTTTTCACAGGAAAGAGTAAAGATGGTTTTTTTTGCTAATACAGCACAAAGGCTTGGAAGCAGAAACTGCCCCAAAATAATTGTCACAATTGTAAAGCCTCAGTTATACCAGCAGATGCAAGAACAAACGCCAATATATGTCAGTGAGGATTGAGGTAAAAACTGACAAATAACAAACAAGTCATGATCATTTGATTTGATTTTGAAATGAATTTTACTGTAGTCATGGGCAAGTGAGCTGCTGCAACATTTTTGACGCTGTTCTGATTTTTAATGTTCCTAAGGTACAAAAATTTAGAGGCTATTTCAGTCTACCATTTGTTCTACTGTTTATCAGTTAAATGGAGACAAAAATGGTTCCAACAGGACTGGTTTGAGGCTCACAGAATTTGCAAAATGTTCCAGAAAATTTAACCTGTAGTGGTATGAAAAATTGAAATACACTATTATCTAAATATGATTTTTGTAAATACATGGAAAAGGTATACAGTTTGATATGGTTTCTAAAATTTTAGCAGGTTTGGCTAGTCCCTACAAGAAGCCTGCCTAAAATATTCAGTATTCAAAGCTTTTCAACAGAATGGGCAATATATAACCTCACACAGATCTTCCATCTCTGTCAATAAATGATGCTGTAGTGCAAAGAGAATTAAGCTCTTCTCACATCCAGGCTCTACTTCTTGTTCTCTACTTGCCATTTTTGAGAGACATTTCCAGTTTTACAATTCGTTACAAGTGTTACAAATGATTGCTGTGCTGGAAACCAAGAACAGTCATTAAAAACAAATTCAACCTTAAAAGAGAATGGTCCATATTACCTATCTTAAGGATGTAATTTGTTTTTAATGTGCATTTTAAAGAGTGAGAGTTGTTTTGGTTTTGTATGTATGAACGTATGACTTTTTCTTCACATTGGTAACGACATTACCAGATTTCAATTAAAACTTAATTTTCAAGTCCTTGGTATAATGAGTCTTGCATAAATTTAAGCTCTTTTATGCAAACTAGGCTACCATAAAGAAATAAAGTGTTTGCCTTTAGCTGCTTATGAAGGATAACTACCAGGCCATTGGCCTGCCTGACATTATGTCTTTAACTTTCACAAGTAGTGTTTAACGAGCTATATATTCTTCTTCCCCTCTCCTGCTTCTTTTCTTTGCATATTTTAAATTTTACCTGCTATTATGTTTTTCACTAGACAAGGCCTACCCTTCTTTGTCCATTTCTAGAATAGAAAAAGCATGGTTGACTGCCATTATCTCATGGCTGTTACTACCCTCAAGGAGGACTTCTATACCTATAAATTGGAAAAATTACTGAAGTAAATTAAGAATTTGGAGATTTTTCACCTAGTCTCCAGAAAATAAGAACAGTAATAATATTTGGAGCGTGGCAAGGGTTACAGGTTACTCCAAGTGGCAAAGTGGCAAGTTGTGAATAAGAACAGAGATATGGCTTAAAAAGCAAATGAAATATAGAGGAAGGGAGGGAGGAACATGCTCCCACCGGAAAAAAAAAAAAAAAAATCCCTATGGTTATTTTAAGTATGATGTTTCTTAGCTAGATTATCCACACAAGTGATCAGGGATCTGCATCCTCAGACCAAATGCTAGACGAAGTCATTGCTAAAACAACTTGCAGAAGCACCTCATAGTCCTATATATGAAAAAAAATGTTAAAAATTTGAGTTTTAACCAACACATATTTGATAAGCAGGCATGATGAAGACATCTGTTAAGTGATGAAAGACCATTTGTCTTTCTGAGAAGGGTACACTGAAGATAGTTTTTTAATTATGCTCAAAAATTCATTAAACATATAATAATGAGGGAATTCATTAGACAATGTAAAAAGACTTGTCTGTCTACAATTTCCATGATCTTAGAATCATTTTCATTCATTCTTCAGAGGTTTTGTTATTGTCCAGAAAATACAAATTTTACACAGGAAGTAAAACCGAATGTCATGTGTAACACCATGAAAGAAAGAAAAGACAGTTGTTTAGTAAACACAGGGGAAATGTGCTAAAATATACAAGACAGAAGACTCTGATGTAAGGAATTAAAATAAGAACAAAAACATTAAAATGGAAACGTTGACTCAGAATATAAAGAAAATGAAAATGAATGTTCTATACAGTTCATGGTAGAAACTATGGAATTTCTATCTAATGCCAAAGCAAAGTAAGAATTCCTTAAGCAGCAGTAATTTGGAAAAATATTCTTCAACAAAAAGAGAAACACTGGATGAGAAATTTTCTCGTTACTCTTTTATTAAATGTGCACCGAATATGATAAAATCTGGGAGAGCTGCTTTTATCTTCTGTTTTGCTTTTGTTCTTTTGCATTACTGAAGGAGAACAGCTTTGACTATGTATCAGGAAAAAGGGAGAAGCAGAAGCCTTCATAAACCCTACTAACATAAATTATTCAACACGTGGTCAGATTTATTGGAACCATTATATCCTGTGCTTATCGGCCGTGCAGTGTCTTATGCCTTGACACTATTCCTGGAACCTAAAGATCAGAAATATCTTGTCTGATTCTATAACTTTTTGAACAAGATTATGTAATTTTTCCACAATTACTAAAATAGACGATGAATTCACTCTTTACTTAAGTATGCTAAGTGGAATGAATTATCTTAATGGCATTAACTTCTGGAGATATGAAATGCTGTTGGAAAAGTCATGTTTTAGTGAGCTACTTGATATTCAGGCTCCTGATGTAGTCCATTTAAGTAGAATATGATACTTTGTTGGCAAAAAAGTAGAATTTTAACACTTTCTTCCTGCTTTCTGTAAGATGATTACAGGTTACAGCTTTATTTGCACTGGTGGTGGTTTGAATTCTAATATTTTTACATTTGGCAGGAAAAAGTGATTATGGAATAGACTAGAGATACAGCTATTTGAACTCAGTTTCTCTTTTGTCTTCCCTAGTAAATAGCATAGGTAATCACTAAATAAAAGAATGAGTGATTTTTTTTTTTTCCTTTTTATTCCACATGCATTTTAGTTTTGTATCTTTCTGAAAAAACTGTTGTGTTTCATACAATCTAAACTGAAGAGCTATGATGTGACTGTCATATTATCTACTAAGTAGAGATGGGAGACAAGTTCATTAAATCATGAGTTGTTATGGCTGAATGTTTAGAGGGATGAAACAGCCTTTTCTATACATTGTGGGATTGTTTTCAACCAAAATAATCTCATTGGTATCCAGATTATCCACAGTGCTGAACAAGATCCTTGATTGCTTCTTGATACAGCTGATAACAATGATTTCCAGAACCAGAAGAGAAAACAATTTTTTCATCTTCTTCTTTATAATAGTTTTCCTAATATATTTCCCCCATTCATATGGTATTGAAAGTCTTCATTTTTATGAAAGTCTAACCATAGATCTAGAAAGTGTATCACCCTTAGCCCATGCCTGTAAAAGAGTGTAAGAGCATTAATTTAGTGGTGGCACCATTCTGGACCATGGAACAAAAACTTTCTAGAGCGCTATCTACACTGAGGGTTTGATGGTTAAAATTACAGATTCTCTATGCATCCACTAATGATTCACTACAATTAGTTGTTTTCCATTCTATTCTTCATAATTTTTTCACAAACACTTTGGAAGGATGCTTAAATGCACTAATGAATGTTTGTTATTCCAGGGGAAGCCTAAAGAAAAATGGAATGGCTACTTTGCGATATGTCTGTATTAAAAATGTATGTATATATATATTGTTCTAAGTGTGCTAATATTGAGGAGCCTCTCATTCTTAGATGATTGAAAGTAACTGGAAACTTGTAACCGAGTTGCTGTCCTTTCCCACTTGTGCTGGAGCACAAAGGTATTGATCTGTCAAGTCCTTTTTATGGAGTCTACCATAATTTTAAGATAGTTAAGCAATAGCTTTCGTTGGGAGCTTCTTACCTAACAATATACAACAGAAGAAAAAAGGTAGGTAAATAGTTGACAGGAAGAGTTTGACCTCTACTTTGTGCTGTTTTTACTCCTCAATGAGAGACAGAAAGGCCACCCCATCTCAGCAGATGAAAGAAAATGCCTCAAGGTACAGTCTCCTGCCCTCAATTTCTTTTAACTCTTTGCCACAGTATAGAGGAAGAATTTATTTCAATATTTTCCTGGTCAAATGAACATAGTTAAAGCATAGTGACTTGAATTTTAAAAAAGAAAAAAAAGTTTCAAAAATATTTAAATGCTCAACATTTAAGCCAGCCAAAACTACCAAAAATAATGCAGATAGGCAGTTCCATAAAAGCAGTGTCTAATGAAAGCAAAATTAGCCCTTAAGGATTACATTATTTGGCTTCATCAGCTCTATTGAGTCTGGAAAGGTTTTAACACTTTTCACTATACAATACTTACTCTAAAAGTATTAACTGAATTCAGTGTCTTGTGCCATTTAACAGTATGCATTTTTGACTGAAAAATTTAAAATTCAATTGGAAAAGAATCAACAAATCCACTGTTTGTTTTTTTTGTTTTTCCATAATGAACACAAGAAATATTCTAAAATGCACAAATCTGCAGGTCTGTTGCTTTAAAAGAATACTAAATAGTTAAAGAAAAGCATAGGAAATATGTTCAAAAGTAATAAACTTTGCAAAGATGTTATATGAAGTGTACTACCGATAAACTAGAGCTTAAAGTCTTAAAAGGTCATTTGCAATTCATACAGAAATCTATATCTCTGCTGCATGTACTTTAAAAGGTTGTGTGCAATAGAGGAGAAAAAGAAATTAATTTGCTAAATATTGTTCTGATACAACCTTCTGAGACAAAAACGTTAATTCAGCACCTGAGGCATTCAGAACATTCTGTTCTTGCAGGTATTTGTCTATTTTACATCGTCATGAGAAAGTTTATTTAAAATAGAAATTATCATCAACAATAGTCTTTTATGGTAAAGTCCTATAGAAAAAGCAGGTAATATGAATTTCTAATGAAAATGTCTGCAGAGATATGCTCTACTATTCTGTTGAAAATGAGTGTACTTTAAGCAACCTAATATACTTCTCTTTTTTCAGAGTCAATGCATGCAAGAATCATAAACATCTAGATAATGCAGGCAAATTATTTGGACACCGTAACCTAGAATCATTGCAGAACTAGGGGGAGAGGCAAAAATAAAGCCTCCAGTCATGCAAGAGCTGGTTCTGTTCCCAGCATGATACCATCCATCTTCCAAACTGTGGTTATTGATGCACTGGCATCTGAGCTGTAAGATGCCACTCTTGTAGCTTATAATAGCAGAATACAAAACAGACTCCTTTCCATAACAAATGCTACCTTTGTTGGTATGTAAAACTGGTCGTGGCAGAAAGATTTTGTACCTGCTCTCCACATCATAATCGTCATTAAAAAAAAAAATAAATTTAAGTAGACACCTAGGCTCTGTTCTGCTGCTTTAGCAACGGTGAGAACATTTCCTGTCAGATGATGCAAACTGCTGAAATGTAGCCTAAATTTAAAAAAAAAAAAATAAAAAATCTAGCAGTCACACACTAGCAAGTTTTAAAGAATGAGAATTTGCAACCTTGGCAAAAAAGGTGTCCTATTTCATTTAATATGATAATGTGGTTTCATTACTTTTTAATGGAATTATACTAAGCTAATACTTGACAACTAGGACTCCCTATTTTATAGGAAGCCATTTCACAATGCAGGAAGTCTTCGGTGATAGACTAATTGGAAGAGCTTTCTGAATGTTAAGCGTTATGTAAATGGAAGTCCTAGCCTATTTAACCTGCTCTTCTAATGTAATTTTGTGAACTCTGTCCACAGATTGTAGTGAAGTATGCTGAGTTACTGCAGTGAGGCAAAGCATAAGATTTCTATGATGAGCATTCTTTTGTTCTTTCATGTGTCTTTGGTGCTTGTTACCTTATTCTTGAAAGTAATTAAAAAATCACTGCTCTACACCAGTTTGAAAGCTGCATTTATGATTTTAGTTTATTCAGTGGAATTTCTTTTTGTACAAATGAATTTATCCTTTAAATCTCACAAATGTGTGAATCTGATCATGTTGTTTTTTATGGTGGCATTAAAATTCCCAGTTGGATTTTTTTTGCTCCCCACCCCCCCAGCCTGGAACACTAAGGGCTGTGTTGCATCTTCTGACATTTTTCACAGGTCTGCCTTTCAGCTAAGAGCTCTCTCTATATACTTTGTTCATAAATATATATTGGTGCTACACGGACTCCTGAGAGCAGACATATGTCCAAGATAGAGTCAAGTAGTTCAGAACTTTTCCTGGCTGATGCATTTAACTTGGTTTTAAGATTTTCCATTAGCAGTGGTTTTACAGCACCTCTTCAGACAACACATTTCAGCTCTGTACTAGACTTTTCAGTCACAACATTATTCTCCTAGTATCTTTGGTTGTAATTCACTTCCATTTCTATTTATCTTATCCCTGGTGAAAAGAAGGAAGAGTCTGAAAGCCATTACCACGTTTATCTTGAATCCTTAGCAGGAAAAAATACTTATTCTTGCAGCTGTGTTTTTTTAGATTGCTCTTATTACTCTCTTCTGCATCATCTGCAGCTGCTCTTCAAGTGGACCTGCCTTCATTTGTTCACTGTCAGATGGATACACAGCAGTGTGAAACCTCACAGCTTCAACACCAGTGGACACTGGCAAGTTCAGGCAAGTGCATCCCAGATGGGCATAGCCTCTTCAGAAACAAAGACTTCTAGTATTCTGTATATCCCTGTGTTGAGAAATTTATAGGCTTAAATAAAATTTATTGGACAGAGCTTTACCACCATAGCTGATGTATAGGATATAACATGAGCTAATTCCTTATATACAGTTGTACCAGCACCAATCATTTTAGCATTGGCATCAGGCACATGAGTCTAGCATTGGGTTCCACCCCCAGCACAATATTTGCTGACCAAAGGTGCTCCCAGAGTGATTGATTGCTACAAGAGAACACTGTGGCATATCTTATCTTACCAGCAAGCTCCACTCTTGCAGAGACTTGCTCAAGTTTAACATCTTCTGCAGTCAAACCCTCTTACTATACATACCAGATCACTCTTGGTCCTGAATTACCACTGCTGGGTGGTTACAGTTTGAATTTTTCCTCCATCAGGAAAAAAAAAAAAAACAACTCCAAATCCACAGTGTTATTGAGGGGTCTTCTTTGAAAAGCAAGACCGCAATATTGCAGAATGTCTAACATTTAACATTTAAATAACTTCATTCTTTGTAGCGTGTATTTTTCAGGTGCATTTTAAATCCAGTTATTCATGTTCACAAGTGCACATTAGTAAAGTGTGCCCTTGAGAGTAGTTCATCAATATTATAATCACAGGTTGATTACATAATGTAATATTTCCTGTCTAAGATGGGCCTTAATATTAAGTCCCCAGATCTCTCTTTTTAAAGGTAACTGCATGAGTGTTTTTTTTTTTTTTTTCCCTAAAATGTTAAGTATTCTGTTGTTTACAGAAGTTCAGGAAAGAATTTAAGAGATCAAGGGCTCATTTATTTGAAAAAAAATTAATAAAATAAAATAAAAAAAGGTCTTCCATGCCCTGAAAAGCAGTAAATGTTTGATTATTCAGCTATAAAAGGCAGCTACACCTCCCTTTGTCTTTAACTACAGTGGAATATTTTCTGCACTTAAAACCTTCAGACTCTAATATATGTCCAGGACATGTTACTTTGTGAAATCAGTAGGCAACCATAGGATGTCGGTGTCTGAAATCCAGTTTTCTCTATCCAGTCTAAGCATTCTCTGCTCGATTGACTCAAGCTTTGATGTACATGACTAAATGCAACAAAATTTATCATTTTATTGCCCTTTTTAACTAATTGCCTGCAAAGTTCAATACCTTCTCCCATTCCCTCTATTCCCCATGTTTTGGCCACATTTCTCAGAAGTTAATTTCTCTGAATGCCTCTCTTCACCTCTGAACATGTGTGTACAGGAAAACCTAAAGATTTGCACTCTTGTAACTCCAAGAGGGTCATCTCTTTGTTCTCAGCTGGATCGTAAAGGAGCTGAAGCTCAAATTGTACAGATACATAAAGTTTTTGAAAACACAATATGCTCATTACCCACCCATAATCGGGAGTCACAAGAGGTTTATTTTTGACACAAGTAACATGTAGGTCTAAAGTTTGTCCTTTGTGTTCCTGTGTCAATGCAATACAATACAGTAATGAGATTACTTCTCCCTCTGTAAACATTTATGGGAACAAATTTGGTTTTACAAATGCTTTAAATTTCTTGGGCTCCAGAATATTCAACATCAAAGGTCGAAGATAACTTTGAAATTGAATTTCTAGTTCACAATGAAATATAAAAAGATTTGTGCACTTGGAACTGAGTCAATACAGTCCTTAATTCTGAAAGGTTAAGCTATCTGGTAAGGAAACATTTTCTTGTATCTTTCTTTCACAGTTTCTGGAGAAAGAAAATCCCCAAACTGCCACAAAGCTCTGCTCCAGAGGAGGTGACTCCTTATGCAGATTCTTGGAGGTGTGTAGAGGAAATATCTGGGAAGAGAAGAACAGGCTATTTCTGCCAAGAAGAGGGTAAGATTTATGCTGTCCCACTGAAGCACAAGAATTTATTTTAAATGATGGTAATGCCTTGAAAAACAAACCCAAATCATATGTCAAGCTATGCTCATCAAATATTCTTCCTACCTTTCTATGGCCATGGAGACATAGCTGAGTACTGAAATCATGTTAAGATTAGACTGTAAATGAAGACATCTTGAGAGATATACAGATACTAACAGGAGCTGACAGTTTTCCAGTCTAAATGAAAATAGTCGAAAGCTAAAATCACATTGTTTATGAGGGAAACTGTTGCATTATATTAAACACCAAAAAGATACAGTCATAGTACCATGAACTTTTGGTCACCTTTTTTTTTTTAATTTTATAGTCTGGACTGGAATTATCTAATACGAGTTTAATATTTGAAATTGATGAAGAGTTACTTCATTATTCAAGGTTACTGCTCCTAAAATCTGTTTCTCATTCCAGTGTTTGTAGTATCCCATCCAGAAGATTTGTTTGAGCTCTTAAACAATAAGATTTTGCAGTAAAAATCAAACTGCCTAATAAGCTTGCACTCAGCATTTCAGGAAGCAGGTTGTATTTTAAACTTCTGCAATTGTCAAATCTTTCAGCTGCACTGAGAAGAATTAATTGCAGTCTCATGATGGATTTCAGAGTATCCATTAGAGACTTATTAAGTATTACACCATTTTCTTTTAGGAGCAGTTTGGTGTGTGACCACCCAGTTCTTCAAATACTAAAGATCAATAGTAACACAAGAAAGTTTTAATATTTTCTTTTTCCATTAAATGGGTGTAAAAAGGTGATATGCATCAAGATGAATTGAATTAAACTAGTAACTTAAAATATTCTAGTACACTGTTGTACAAAGGTAACTGGATTTATAGGTACAAAGGTAACTGGTAAAAGGATTTATAAGTGAGCTAAGGATGGACCTTTGATCTTTGCAGGTTCTGACATTCAGAAGAAAGAAAGCTGATAGTGGAGGTGCCTCAGGCAGAAGTTCCACTTCCAGTGGAACTCCTCTGTCTAAGGAAATTATGCAGAAGAGGAGGGATGCAATGAGTGAGTGATGGAGTTCAATTTAATTTATTTTACGCAGAAACTAGTTATGTTTAAAACTTCAGTTTATCAGTACTTTATAATTATCTTTTTTTTTTCCCCCTTCCTAAAGGGGTGACATAGACATGAGAATAAAGGAAATTTATCTTTTACTCATCTATATTTTATTTGTAACTTTTACTGTTTTTCTGTAGTAGCTTGTTATTGCTAAGTGGAAAGTTGCTTCCTTCTATCCATATAGATGTTTTCTGGATGACTAGAACATACTTGAAGGAGAAACCAAAATCAGTTAGACAACAGAAAATTGAGTCATAATTTCTGTGGGTTATTTGGGGTTTAATACATAATCCCATGAGCATTGAATGTAATTGTTGCTATTTGTAAAAATACTCCAGAGACTGTGCTGCCTACATATTATTTAAACTATATACAAGTATTTATAGGATTTGAAGATGCAGATGAAAACAAAGCGTGAACATGAATTATAAACAACTATTTGCTGAGACATCATCTGCTCCCCAAAATTTCTTCAGGATGGGTGTTTCTTTTGTGACAAACTGCTATGGCAGTTCCTCCACTGTCTGCCTTAGAGAATTCCCACTCAGCATTTTTTTTGCATATGGCCTATTACTATTTTATTTAAATATTACTACAATATTTACTGGTCTTACCTGCCACTTAAGGTAGTGCAAAAGCCCGGAGTGCATTATTAAAATAGAGATATTAAAATTTTGGATTATATAAAGCTGATAACTGATTGTGATGAACATATTACTTCTATACTTGTGTTTACATAATGCAGAATACACAGTAAATAAAACTTAGTTATATATTCAATGAATAGTGTAGTAATTACACCATATAGTTCTTCCACACTGCAAAACTTGAATGCTCACATGCAGTTGAAAGTCTCAGTGTCTTATTCTTTTTTATCCTAATATGTGGATTTTTTTCCCATCTTTGGGTGCTTCCGTTCCCTTTCTTGAGCCAAGGGAGTTTCTTCAATCCTCAGTAGTACTTATTGTTACCTATTTTATTTTTGGCTTTGATGTTTGGTGTAATTATGGGGAAAAGCTGCAAAATGAGAGATGAATATGGCAGAATATGACTTGAGTATGCATATGAGAGAAGAACCTGACAGAATAGCATTTTGTCATGAGGTGTCAGCTGATCAAGATATGCCACAAAACTTTGCTTTTAGAGGAAAAATATATTCTGAAATACAAATTAAGTTTTATGTCTAGTTTAAGCATTTCATACTGTCACCACTCAGACTTCACTGTTAGTCACTTAATGCACTGTACAATCACAGCACAGCCTCCCTTTCTAGGTAAACAGGGAGAAATAACAAAACTCCATTAGGAGAGATTTGTGTGACAAGGAGCAGACACCTTAACAAGTGTATTATTCAGCCTTGAACCTCCCCTTACACCAAGTCTGAAATTTGGGACTGTAGAAGCAATGAAGAAAGATCAGAAGATGTTATTATCTTGACCGAACTAATTTGCTTGATGCGCCACAAAATATAATCAACTTTAATACATACCTTGAAAGGTCATTGTGAAGGATTAGAGCTGTTTGATTGTGAAGTGTGCTCAGAAATCTCGATTTGAGAAAGGATGATGAATTTCTTCAAATTATTATTGGAGCAATAAAAAGCACAAGGTTGAAAAGTTTGAAAATTAGGTGTGCTGACATAATTTCCAACTCATTGGTTTCCCATCTAGAAAGGGAGAAAACGGCCTGAGGAATTCTTTGAGGATGTGAATCATGAAAAATACTCATCTAAAGGCTGCTATAGGTTCAGCTCTCTGTAGAGATGGATATTAAAGTCCCTTGAGGAAATCCAAAGGCATCTGTAATGCTGCAGGATACGCTTTTGGATGGTAGGAAAAGTTCATCCAAGTAGATGAATTTCTGTACAAACTTTTCTCTTCTTCTGGATGCTTGTGGAGGCTTTGGTGCTGTGATGCAGAGCAACAGAGGATTCTCAAGAACATGCCAATAGTAGAGCATCCTTTCTACTTAGTATAAAGCAGGAAGGTGGGGAACACTTACAGCCACAGGGAGAAGCAATTCTGTTGGTACCTGTCTGCAAAACACTGATCTCTTCAAGCCAGAGGAAAGAAGTCAAATGCCCCATTAGCAGAATCCTCTCATTATTCCTTTTCTTAAACACTATTTGATTCTATCTAAAACCAGCACTGCCTGTTTTGGTTTTAAATATAAAAATGTTCAAAGTGGACACTGAGAAATATTGGCAACCCCTGTCTTATTTTATGTCTAATTTCATCTTTTTGAAAAATGTTGTTTCCAAATACCTCATTATGTTTCCCTAATGCCTCAAAAGTGAAATGTAAATTTAAATGAGAATATATATCTATATTTTGGACCTACTGTAATAACAACTATTTTTCCCTGCTTATGCCAGCAGATTATACAATAAGTCATTCTATAGATCTTCCAGAACTGCAGTGAGAGTTTGATATTAAGAATTTCACTTCAACCCATTTTGCCACAAAGAGAAGCTGAGCTACATGCTGGCTTTCAATTTTGTTGTGTTTTGTTTTGTTTTGTCCTTTTTTTTTGAAGTACCTACATACCAAGCTAAAGCTATGGTAGGCATAGCCGTTCCCTCCTACTACACTTTAGCAATAGACCTGAAAAATTAAATAGGTGCATCAAGGCAAAGAAAATCTTGAAGAAAATGAATTTTCCTTTGAGGCTACTGGAATATTTTGTCTCATCAGGGATTCTTATCTGTTGCTTATCATTACATTTTAACCTCAGCAGTGCCAATAGATGAAAGTAGCCATTTGAGGAGTCATGTTCAGCCAGTTGCTTCCCTGTACAAAGCATTTTTGGGTACTGTTAGGCACAATTCACAAACGAGATAGAGAAATGTTACCACCAACCATTCAATCAGCATTGTAATAAAGAAGGTAAAAAAAATAATGCTGTGCCCTGTGCACAATTTTGTTTATAATCTGTGGAATAGATTTCATTTTCCAGACAGTGAGGAGCTCAAACACTTCTTCTCATCCTCCGAAGTACCTATAGTCACAATAAAGTTAATAACTAGACTTATTTCTTGAAAAATGGTGTCCCTAGCAGGTGGACAGGACGTGTTCCATATACAGTGAGGAATCTGCAGTTTGATACTTACCCTTTGTAAGTAGGAAGAATAATTTATCTACTTATGGTGATTTTTATCAAACACCATGGTACATTTCAGATACTATTCTTTATTAAATAGTTTCAGCTAATGGGTAATGACATGTATGTGATGAACTGTGAAGACTTCTTAAATCCTTCAAATTTCCAAAACCAAATACACAAAATCAGCATATTCTATTATTGTGTACTAAAGACTTACCCAAGAATGAAAAAAAAAAAAAAAAAAAAATTAAATAGCTAATCTACTAGGAAGTAAGACAAAGCAGCAACTTCCTGCTATGTCCACCATCCATGGAGCTGTGGAGTTTCAGACATGTTTTTATTAATGAACATAAGATTCAACTGAATGAAACTTGAGTTAAAAATCTTGGGGCTGCCAATCACAATGAAAAAGATGAGTCTGAAAAAGAAGGAAAATTTTATTCTTTCTTTGCTTTTACAGTATAACTGTATGTAGCTTCCTTAGCATCATTCAATCTGTCTAATGTTGCTCAAGTTCATATGCACTATGGCACAGACATTGCTTTTTTTAAAGCAACAGAATTCTGAGCAGAGTACAATCACACCTGTTGGAAATAGGAACAATGATGTCAAACTGCAAGCCTGAAGAACCTTGTGCTTTTATAAGTCGTAGATTTATCTGTCATCTAGAGAAAGGAAAAACTCAATACAAGTCACACATTTACCAAATGCATCCATGCTTTTAGTTTTGAAGAACCAGAGATATATTATATATGAACTCAGAGTGGAAGCTTAGTCTATAGACTAGTTATGCTGTTAAGCGTTGAGAAATGCATAGAAAAATCCAGATGTCTTTGATTTACACAGGGATCTTCTGTATCAGAATAGCTGTTTACAACTTTTTGATAGGCAGACTATTGCAACTTCATGTGGAAGTACAAGCAGACCTATTACTGCTGAAGTTAAATCAAGGGAAACCACTTTGTAAAAAATCACAACAGCTTAGAATTCTCACAGGAATAAAAATCTACACATAATAATGGAAAGACATTACAACAGCAAGTTGCCCTTCCTGTTAAAAACAGGTGTTTAGCATCACTTGTATCCTCCTGATGGACTGAACTGCTTTGCTTGGTTCTACCACATCTTTTTCTACTTATCCCAGGATATCCTGTCCTTTCACTTTATTACTGCAACTTGGCAGTGCGTAGTTCTCTCTCAGTTTCCCCATTTGCTTGTGTCTTTCTTGCAGGTTCTTTTAGAAACAGGCTTATGAGATCTATGAACAAGTGCCAAAGATTTAAAAATGTTCTGAGAGCTTGTGGGTGTTGCTTGCTTGCCTTATGAAGGTACAAAGCCTCTGAACTGTTAGGATTATATGCAGAGACAAAACATGTAAAGTATCTATAATCTACCTGGTATGTATTTGCAGTTATCTTCTTCTCTGTGGAAGGCAGAGCTGTTCTACAACCATACAATTTCAGCCTTGAGATAAAGATTCTCTTCTTCAATCTCTCAACCCTGTGCAAATGCATTAGAAGCCCCAAAGAATTCTAAACATATGCCAGTGACTGGTGAATCTGTGACTGAATAATGGTAATTTAATATAGTTGTCTACAAAAATTCTACATTTATTCTTACTTATGTGTTTGACATCACAAGAACATTCTTGTTAAGATGTTGCATTTATAATTGTAAATATGTCTCTGAGGGGTATTCATGGTTTATCACTATGATTAGAATATTCATTTATCTCAACGTGCAGATACCTGTGTGTAAAAAAGTATGTCTTGCTAGCAGACATTTATTTTGGCAGGAGTTATGTGGCATATATAGTTCTGAAAATAACTGATACAGGTGTTTCATCTTAGTTTTAGTTATTTGTTTATATCAATTCATACTGCTAGCGGGGGTTGAAGAATGTTAGCTGTAAGAATAATTTTCTTGGGTATGAACATGGTATGGCTGTGGATGAGGAGAAGATGTGTTTGAGAGTTCAAATACAATTTTCAAATTCAGTTGAAAAGAAGTAATTCACAAATTAAGAGCAATCTTGATATTTTTGTTTTCAAAACAAAAAGATCTAATGTTAGTCCACTGAACAGAAACGTTCCACACAGTCCTTCAAAGGGAATTGCTCCATCTTTCACAGAATGGATGGTATATGTGTTCAAGCTTTCTGCAGAGCATCTTGTAAATTCTAAATGGGAGTAAGGACAGCTTCTTAGATGTGAGTAAGGCACTCACCTTTCTGGTCTACTGAAAACTGGACAATAAGAAATGTGTTCCAGGTACAGTTTCTAGAGGAGGTATTGAAGAGTGTGGCAGAGCATGTGAAGAACTCCTAGACTTTTCTCCACATAATTTTGGATAAAGACAGAAGTGTCTATACCATGAAGTACAGCTGCAGTAAAACTGGGAGTGAGACCTACTTTATATGAGCTAAACAGATGGCCTGCATATGTAGTTGTTAGTTTTATAAGGCAGTTGTAACAGCTGGATGTCAGGAACTTTGGAGCCTGTGGGTGTGATGCTCAACTGAGGTGATCAAGCAGGGTGCCCACGGCATTGGGTCTCTCAGTATTATAGACTGCTTCAATTTCTTCACTTTCAAACCCCAGAAAGATAACAGGGAGGGCTAAAGAAGAGGCTTTCAACACTTCCTTTCTCTGATAGATATTACCTTCCTGATACACCTCTAGAAGCCTCAGCACTGCTGTAGCCAGTCATCTCAGCAGCTGATCACTAGCAGATGACACACGGAGATGACACCTACCTGCACACTGTTACCTTCTGTTATATATGGAGTCAGCAACTCAAGATGTTTCTGGTTCTCTAATGTAGCCACTCTCTATATCATAGAACTTGACTCTTGAGACACCTCTTTCTCCTGTAGTTCTCTGCCTAGTCTGCTGTTTAGATGTTACATTCAAGCTACTACCTAATGTCCAAATAATTTATTGCCCGATAGAGTATCTTCTTTTCTTAGAATGAATTATTTCATGGAAAAATATTTTCTGCTTTTTTTAGACTAAATTCCCTATAGTACCTACAACTATTTATTGCTGCTTGAAGACCACCAGTTCTGAGTTTAGTTTAACAAGATTAGAGCAGTATTAATTCAGCCCCCAGAAGCAAATGTTCTCACATAGTCATATGATTCCAGGCTGAAAAATTTTAGAGAAGTGATAGTGGATTTTGTGAAAGGTTCAGAAATAGAATGCTTTGTGTCACTGGTAAGAATGGCTGTTTTGTATGCAAGATACTTAAATTTAGATACATTTTATGACAGCTCTGTATAGTTTAAAAAGAAAAAAAAAAACTTTATTGAGAACATATATTTAATTATGACTTCCTTTCTTCATAGCATAAGGAAACATTGAAACAGCAAGAAAAGGCAATAAAAGTCCAGAGAGATAATGTAGTGCAGGATTATAATGCTTGACAATATTCTAGCAATGAACAGGGAAAAAACCAACACCCTTCAAAAGACTTACGAAGGGACGTTTTCTATTTATGCAAATTAGGATCACGTAAGGAAAGATCAAACTAGCTTTCCTACAGAGTGCCAATTTGTTAAATGGAACAGATTGAAAATAACAGGGCATTTCACACAGGCATAGGGCATGCAGCCCTATTCCAAGCTGAATGGGAACACAAACAGTAATTTGAAAATAGCAGGTCATATGATTGATCACCCTGGAGTATACACCCATAAGCAAGGTGGTGGGTGCATTAACCCAATGTAAAAACTCTCAAACTAATATGGGTTATTTTATATTCCTAGAGAAAAAAACGTCTTTATTTCCAAGCACCAGAAAACTCATCACACAATTTGGAAAGCTTGCAGCACTTTGTAATATTGCCAATTTGGTAGAAAAAGAATAAATTGCACCATGTGTTATTTACAAAAATAATTCCAACTACATCTGGATTCTCTTCTGAACCAGGTTTAGTGCCTCAGGAAAATAACTGAAGTAAAATCAAACTGCCTATGTAAAATTTGTCAGAGAGAAACATTTTTTATAAAAGAAAAAGTTCTGACTCTTCCTCCTCCAGAGTGAGTAGCTTGCTGCAGTCATCTACCAGGTGGAAGGGGATTTTTTTGAAAGACTCACAGTTTGGTTTAAAGAAAACCATACCTACTGCCTGTGTCCTTTGAGCTGTTTTGTATGGTGTATTTTGATTATTGGGACAAAGCTTTGACACATCAAGCAAATGATAGCATTGAGCTTTAGTCAGTCACTCTTTTTGCTTTTACTTTCTGTTTGCAGAAAAATAATTTTTTAATTGCATGAACACTACTGAGCATGGGAAGAAATCTCTGTATCCACTCTCCAAAGCATTGATGGGTTTCTGTACAACCCTTCTTTCCTCTTTCCCACTCTCAAGATAAGCCACTCATGTGCCCTCACCCCGGAGTCAAACACTTTCTTCAGAGCTGGCAGAAATTTTCAGCCCTATCATGGCCACACACTGTGGCCAATTCTTTTTGTGCCCAAGAGAGTTTCTACCATCTCAGAAACAGCCTCTGCTACCCCAGACATGAAGAGTTTAGAAGATGGACTCCTGCTCTAAATCTGTTCCCTCAAAAGGTGTTGTGCAGGGGTTACTCAGAGTATGGCCAAAACAACCTGTGAACTCTGATTTCTACCTCTTCTCATTCTTAAAATGTGCACTTTCAGGGATTGAGCAATAAAAATTAATGGAGACAATTCAAAAGTAATAGAATGGCTAAATAAACATGGGCCTGTTATGAGTTTCTGAAGATGAGTAAGAGGCCTTTGGTAGCAGCAGTGGTCTTTAGGAAATGTTTAGGGCATTTGACAAGCTTGTTCTCATCAAACCAATAGAATTGTTCTGAGATTTTATTCTAAGCTTTAACAGAACCAGAGATTGAAAAGTTACAAAAATGTAGAAATTATGCATGTAGATGAACAGAAAAACTCTGTAAGCCTTCAAATTAGCTCCTTTGGGACTAGCTAGGCTAACATGACCTAGTCAAAGTGTCAGACACAGAATTCACAGTCCTGGGTCTTAGACAGCTGGATGACAAATATGCATACTGGATTTGCATCAGCTACTGGGGAGCTGTGGGCTCTCCTTTAGGTGCAGCTGAGCTTCCTTCAGTGTCTCCACAGCTAGCTGCTAAAGAATGTGACTTCCCAGCTCTGGAGCCAGGTAAGGAATGAGCATTTTTCCAGTTTCCCAGAGCCTCCTGCTCCTCAGCCTCTGCCAGATGGGTATTTTGGTTAGCCCAAGACTGCAGCCACCCTTCTATTGACAGCAGCCACAACAACTCTGTTCCATTCCCCCTCCTTTCCTGGAAATGCCACCTTGTCCCAAGATGATGATGCTTCTTTCCAGAGGAACCACCCACAACAAACTCAACTCCTTGCCTGCACAAAGATAGAGTCAAAGGGTGAGGGCAACTGCCACCATGCTTCTCCTGCAGTGAAATGACAGACTAGCCCATATAGAGTTAATGGTTCCAAGAGGCAGAAGCCCCAAAGCAAGCAAGAATCATAGAATCACTATGGTTGGAAAGGACCACTAGGATCATCAAGCCCAACCTCCATCCCAATATCTCTCTAACCATTAGACCATAGCCTCAAGTGCCACATCTATGTGTTTTTTGAACCCCTCCAGGGATGATGACTCCACCACCTCCCTGGGCAGCCCATTCGAGTGCCTAACCACTCTTTCAGTGAATAAATTCTTCCTAATATCCATTGAAACCTCTCCTGGTGCAAATGAAGAAGCTGACGCCTTAATGTGACTCTGCCTGAAAATTCCCTAGAGTAGGTGCAGTCCTGTCATGATTCCTCTGAAGTTGTTGTTGCTGTAGTTTAGGATCACCACCTTCATCATGTCAGATTTTATCAAGCATTACTATGAAACACAAGAGAATCACCAGCAGCAGGAACCTTAAAAATCTCCTGATGCTGTTACCAAGACATACCCCTACCTAAAAGCTTCTAGTTCTCTCATGGTAGAGGTTAATAAATGATCTTATCTTTCTGAGTCCTCAAGCAGCATCACTGGCTCTTCTTGTTTTGTTTTTCATGGTGTAAGAATAACTAATGCCAATGCACAAGGGTAAGTTGAGGTGGAGGAAAAGAAGAAATAAAGGACCAAAAATCCATGTATGTTTCAATAAGTGACATAAGGACTTCTGAAAAGCACGACAGCAATAGAGGTAGAATAAGAAAATAAGGGAAGAGGCTAAGCCTAGACAGAAGTTGAAGAAACAGCAGAAAGATGACAGAGTAATTAAAATGCTCACAGCAATTAGCAGCTGTGGTTGTACACAACTTTGGACTGTTCACATTTCATGAGAATCACTGCAGGATGCCATGGGAGCCTAGGATGGGACCCTTCTGTTGGTGCACAGTGTTGGGTGTGTACTGGAGGGCATAGCTGTCTTATGACCAATATGTCAAGCTGTAAGCAGCATCTCCACTAAGCACTGGAAGGGCTTCTGGAGCAAAGATATAGGCTAAATTCCTTCCAAAATGAATGCTGCTCACATACCCTAAACACTGAGGTCCAAAACACCATTAGTAAATGGAATCAGTAAGTTGACTTGTTTAAAGCTGCAGTACTGCTCTGAAACAAAACTCACCAGTAGAAACAGCCAGAAAAGACTATTCCAATCTGTAAGCGTGGTTTGGTTTTGGTTTTTTTTTTTTTTGGTGGAGAAATACAAAACTTCCTTCCTTGCTTCATTTGTCAGCTATTCACTACACTACATCCTTGGGAACAGTATATTCTTTACGTTATGGGAACATGTCATGACATTCTCTCTGTCTCACATGACACCTCCTACAGTAATGTCCAGTCTCACGCAAAAAGAACATGTAAAGACACACAAAAAAAAAAAGTGTAGGAGTTTAAATTTCGAACATTCCAAATTGAGGAGATTAGAGGGGATGTGTGAAAAACCCTGTTATCTCTTTATAGCATAAGCATTTGTGAGTTTTAATTTAAGTAAATTTCCTCATTCAAATTAGAATTTTGTGGGCTTCTGATGTACAGGGGATTCCTGATGTGCTCAAGTCTGTTCAGCTTTCAGTCTGTAAGTGAATTGCATGATGAACTGTCTTGAATAACTGTGAAAAGAGATAAAATTTTATTACTTAACATCTAAAATTAGTTAGGGAAGTCTATCATATCAAACAGGAAGACAGAAGTTAATGAGCTGCTTTCACTGTGACAGGTTTCTTTGAAAGAAGCTGTGTTCCCACACAGTGGTACCATTGAAGAAAAACTACCACAAAATTAGTGAGAGGCTCCATAATTAATGAAGTGCAAGAGCACAATGGTGCTTAATGTAACATAACAACTCTGAACTGTAGGCAGTGTCCGTGGGGGTCTTCATTTACAAAGACTCATTCGCTATCCCTGGAAAATCAGGAGTTATTAGTCTCATCAGAACCTGAAGTGGTACACCCATGGAATTGCTTCACTGTTATGAAAGTTAGGAAAGTGATGTTTTCTTATTGTTTATCACTACACTCGCTTTCAATTACTTTAAGCTTGTGTTATGCATTTGGTACACCAAGTTGGAACAAGATATATATATAGTACTTGGCTAAATATCAGCACAAAAATAAGGCTTAAAGGCATCCCAAATGTTAAAGTGGTTTGCAGTTATAGTCAGTATGCTTGAAGCAAGCAGGAAGGGAGACAAGTTTGCTTGAGAAACTGCTTTTAAACAGCAAGTGCTTTATTTGCCATTTTATTTTGTCTTATATGCTGATGTCTGCACCCAATCATTTTAGTGGACTGAACAGTTGTTCAGAGAATAACAGATTTCGTGAACGAAAGAAGCAGCATATTAAAACCATTAATTAAAGAAATGCTCTATTCAAGCCTAGGAATAGCAGCCTTTCATTATGTGTATGTGAAATAAAATCATAAAAACAGACTGCAAGCTTGAATGCTTAAAGATGCAAGCCCTTACTGTTTTACCTGCACAAAATGAGGGAATAATTTGTGTTCTCCCTATGTCACAACTTTTACCACTGCAATCCCTGCTTGAAATCTGAAGAGGTAAGAGACTAAAGAGGTGAGTCTTTAGAGGTAAAAGGTAGTTCTAAATTAGTAACTCTGGGCTTGATATAGAATTAAATTTGGACTGATTAAAAAAGAATTTTAACTCCAAGTGCATCTGAGAAGATGGAAGTTCTGAAGAATTTTAGAAAATGGCTTGAATAGAAAGTTAACATGTTAGTTAAAATACTGTGATGTTTTCTATAATAAGACCATGGATAATTAGAATTATTTTGTGTACACATTAAATAACATGCTTGATATCTTAAGGTGTTAGAAAATTCTACCCATGGAGATATAACATCAATAAAAGGATGAGAAGAAGCAATTTTAAAACCAGACAAGAAAAATACATGTTTTAATGCTCTCATAAGGAATAAAAGAGGATATGAAAACAAGTTTCCTTCCTAATCCTAGTCTTAAATTTCCCAAGCACTCTTCTCATTTCTGTAAGTAAATAACAAACTGAAATGAACTCATGTACTACATAAAGGCAGCACACCTCTAATTCAGAGGACATTAGGAATAATAGCATGCTTAAGTAATGGTAGCATACTGGAGCAGTGATAAAATCAAATTCACATTACTTATTTTATAGGTAGCTTATGACTTAGCATAGGAAAAGTAAATTAAAGCTCAGAAACCTGAAGCCCTTTACTGTGATGTGAGGTATTTAAACTGTTCTCTCCACAGCCTTCTCTTCAGTTTAGAAGTCGGGCCAGAGCCTTGCAAATATCTGTGGTTTTGACACAGCACTTCTGCTCTGCTGAAACATCTGCTGCCAAAACTACAGGAACTCAAATTCTGATATTGTAGAAATAACAGCAGTGTCACATAGAATATCAAACTGTTTGACTGAATGTTTGGAATTGATGCTGTAAGTTTTTATGTCGTGTTCTTACCTTGACCTAATTGAGAAAAAACAAAAATCCCCAACCCCCCAGATTACCCAAATCAATTCCTTTGTAAATGTCTCTACCTGTTCTTGGTTTTGTACAAGCAGTGTGCCCAGCTGATATCAATGAATTTAAAGGCTCCTAACCTGAAAAAAAGATCTGAATAGGAAACCCATAGTGAAGAGGAAAATCATTAGACCTTGTGTTCAAATAAAACACAAACTTTTAATTACTGAATACTGAAGCTTAATTTTATGTTTACTGAGCTGAAAGTCTTAAATAGGCATTAAATACTTCTTTTCCTGATTTGTTTTCTGAGGTTCTTAGCTTTTTCCAGTAATTGATGCACATAAGAAACTGTAATAGAAGATAAGATTTAATGAAACACCTAAACTATTTTAGTGAAAAGCAAGTTAAGTGCGAAGTATAACTTTATGTAGTTCCATGTTCTGCTGGAAGAGTTTAATGTTGTCAAACATTGTTTTAGTGCCCACACAGATGGAACTTTTATAAAAAAAATGTTGAGTATTTTAAACATTCTGATTTTTCAAACAAAACTAATTCGTTATATATGACACTTGGGAATGATAACCAATATTTAACAAAGACACTGTCATATTACTTCATTTTTTCCATATCAGCATAATGGAATTTATAACTAGCTCTAAAAATGCATAGATAAACACCTTAGCCCAAGACTCTCATGGTGTCATGATGATGAAAAAGTTCCTATCCCCTTTTGTCAAACATTCATACTCCCAAGTCTTTTTTACTCTTCCCCACACACTACAAATTCTTTTGTTCTGCAGACACAATAAAGAAACATGAAGCTCATTCGTTATGTATTCCACAGTACTGCTTTAACATCTTAACCATTTAAATATGAATTAAGGGGAAAAAAAAAGTCTTGTAGAGATTTCAAAAATGGTGTAATTCTTCATAACAATAAACCCCCATAGAACAATTACATTAGAAAGCACCTCTACTTCTGTGAAACAAAACCAAACCAAACCAAAACAAAAAAATCAGTTACATCTGCAAAGAATTTAATTAGCTCCTGGTTCCAAATAATTCTTATCAGCTGTGACCTATCATTTCAAAATCAGCAGAAAGCTGCAGAAATACTCCTACACTGGGAGAAAACAGCTGGATCAATACACAGATAACAGGGCTAACAATTTTACAACAGAGTAAAAATTTTAAGCAAAAAGTTCTTATGTGACTTGGTAAGCCTTAAGAATAACACGGTATGAGGTTACTCCAGTAACACTATAATGGCTTTCCATGTGATGAAGTGAAAATGTTTCATACATAGGTAAAAATACTTGCGAACAGTAAATAGATTTATTTTAAATATTCTAGATTATACCAACTGCTATTTGAATTTCGTTCATGGGTTTTGGATTACTTCCATCAGACTCTTGGCAAAAAATGTGAAGCCAATGAAGGTGAATATGCTACGTCCAGGCTGGCAAACAGACCTATCCCATTATATTATTCATTAATATATCTGACAACTCCCTAGCTCCTGGAGAGTATGACTTTCATTGCTGGTAATTACCCTGTATGCTGACAAATCTAGTGATGAAGAATGGATGCTCTTTCTCTTGTGTGGAACATAAATAGGAAACAATCTGAACTAGCAAGCTTTTAAGTGTAAGGAACTGGAGATTAAAATTGTAGTCAACTCCAGAACAACACATTCACAGAATTAAGAAAATAATCATCACTTATCTTTCAGCTGCTTGTAATATGATAAACAAAGAACTTAGTTTCTTTCACCTGCAATTATTGAAAACTGTAGCTCATACATGCTTGAAAAGTTTGAAGTGAGCACACAGAATGGAAAAGTTAAAATGCTCCAATCAAAGCAGTCTCTCAGAGTCTCACTCAGGAAATTGTTATAAACCCTAGACATTTCCATGCACTTGCAAAACAGGAACACTGAATTTTTTACTGTCACTCATTCATCCTCTCACTCATATGTAAATTTTAGTAGTCTATTCAGTTCTCTTAGCTCAGAGTTCTAGAACTCAATCTCCTTCCTGAGTGTGACACTCTGGATTAAGATCAGGATGGGGAAAAAAAACAGAACTGCAAAGTTAGTATGAACTTATTCTTCTTGCTCTTTTTTACACTCTTAACCCTTATTCTTATTAAAATACATCGATTAAATTGTTATACTTTTCTGTGAGGGACTGAAATCTGAGGAATCCCTTCCATTGTGCTTGTCATTGTCACCATTGTGGCACAAGTGGAGGCAACAATTTCCATTAGAAGGACATGTATTCACAGGTAAAAATAAGTTGGAAAATCTGATTTTTCTTTGGCACACAGAGGTATTACAGGGCTATTTTTTTTTTCCCTGGACAAGCCCCTTTTACCTTTAGGAGTCTTCCCTGAGTGGAATATGAAATCTTCAGATAGTTACTCAAGATTTCTCTATGTTACAAAGTCTAGTAATTACTCCAGGTAAATCCCAGGTACATCTAGCACTACAACATGCACTATTGTCATATGCACTGTCTTGATAATCACAAGCTCTGTAGGGGCATCTTCAGCTTGCCTCTGATTTAATGCAGGTGCTCTGTACTAACTCACTGTAAAGCTGTTGTGTGCAGTACAACTCAGCTGTACTTCACTAGTGTATATGTGAAGATCTTCTGACTTGTCCATGTATTTCCATCTGAAAAACAATGAAAGCCCCAAAAGAGGAATTGAAATAGTAAAATGTCACAAAGCTTAAGTGAACTTCAAAGGATATAAAACTGAATCAAGATGCATTGCATTCCACTTGATAAATTGCACACAATTAAAATTATGTTTTTTCTTAATCTGTAGAAAAACCCCTCAAACCTCAAAGACAGAGGAAACCTTTCTGACCAAGAGTGAATGTAAAATTGAATATACTTGTCTGCAGTCTCAGGTGATGAAATTGAGCATACATGTTCTACAATTTCTGCGACAATAGGGGAGTATTCTAAACATTTGGGAGGCAAAGTATCTTTTTAGGACTTTACTTTCTTTATTTGTTTTGAGTTCTAAGTATGGCTTTGATATGATTAAATGCTCTTTTATATAAAAAAGGTGTTATTGAAGTACAATAAAATAGACTGCTTAAAACCAGGCTTGTTTTTGCAGATTGAGATCAGAGAGACTGGAAAAGAAAAATGTTTTTTTTTTTTCAGAGCTTCATTTCTAGATGCTGACCCTAGATATTATTGTATGCTTTTGATAAAAATTGCCTGTGAGCTCAAGAAGCACTGTTTAAATAAAGCTACAGGCTCAGGGTAGCTTCAGTAGCTGTTAAAAACCATGAAAACTTTTCCTATGCAGTTTATCACTGCAGTTGTCATCACAGCTGGGCATGCAGTAGTATGTGCAAGGATACAACATATGTGCACTGTAGCAATAATATGAGTGTGGTCTGTGCAAGCATGTTCAGTGTCACCTAAACATATCACAGCATATGGCATCATCAAAGCTAGTCATTTAGCTAGCCATCCTGAGATGACAGAGGATGGATAAGACAGTCATACCTTCAAATTATCATTTTAAACACCCAGAAATGGAAAGGCAAATGGAAGGAATATTCCAGCAGCTACCATGTACTGAAATGCATGCTTGTAAGATTATTCCCATACAAACTGCATCAGATTTAAAGTCCCTCTCAAACAAGAGTGTGCTGTGAATTCCTTTGTTTCTGGAGAATAACTTGTAAATTCAGCAGAAATCAGAGCAGGTTAATCTACACAGTCACTGTTATGCACTAAGGCTTTCAACTGGCAGAATGATTCACACCCCTGCACAGTTCCACTTTTCTTTTGCACCAGGAAAGGAAATGAAAAAAAAAAAAAAAAAGAAAAAAAGGAAAGGAAAGGAAAGGAAAGGAAAGGAAAGGAAAGGAAAGGAAAGGAAAGGAAAGGAAAGGAAAGGAAAGGAAAGGAAAGGAAAGGAAAGGAAAGGAAAGGAGAGGAAAGGAAAGGAAAGGAAAGGAAAGGAAAGGAAAGGAAAGGAAAGGAAAGGAAAGGAAAGGAAAGGAAAGGAAAGGAAAGGAAAGGAAAGGAAAGGAAAGGAAAGGAAAGGAAAGGAAAGGATGTCTTCTCCCTGGAGTTGCTCAAGGCCAGGTTGGGTGGGGTTTTGAGTAACCAGATCTTGTGAAAGGTGTCCCTGCCCATGGCAGGGGATGGGCAATTAGATGCTGTCTTCCAACCCAAACTGTTCTAGGATTCTATGATCCCACTGTCTTTCGATCCAACCTCAGAAAGCACCTCTACTGGATTTAATAGATTAACCCAAAACAAAAGATTAACACAGTTTTCAGTTCTCTCATTTCTTTTTCCAGGCAAGGACAAAAGTTTCCTTAATATAGATATGGCAGCAGAGTTGTTCAGCTACAATTACACCACAGGGGTTAGAACAGTGGGTGTATTATAAGAAAAATGACACAAATGTATGCTTTCATCCAAGACAAGGTTGAATAAAAGTTGCAGTTCAATTCCTGAAATAGAATGGCAGCCTGAAGGTTGTTGCAAGAGTTTTTGTGGATTCTAATCTGGTAGAAGATAATTACCACCGGCTACATTCTTTTTAAAAAAAAACAAAAACAAAAAAACAAACAAAAACTGAAGCAAAAAAAAAAAAAAAAGAGAATTAAACCACATATTAGAAAATGTGTTTTTCACAAAGTGCCATTCACAACCAAATCCAACTGTTGTACAATGTCATTGAGAAAAAAATATATGGAATAACACTTCTCTAAAATTTGCATCTCAGAGTCTCCAAAGTTCTGTAACAACATCTCCACTTCAATGTACAGAATATTGGGCAAGAATAATAGCAGGTTTCCCTTTGTTTTCAATATTATTATTTTAAAAAACTTACTAACAGCCTGATTTTAAAAACAAACAAACCAACCAACCCTACTTAATATTAGTTATATAGATCTTTACAGGAAATGTGTGTCTTGGAAGTAGATGATCTGTTTTAATCACCCTGTCCGAAACAATTTTAGAAATACTATTACCTGTAAAGATTATCCTCAAATATTAGATTTTTATTGTCAGCACATTCTTGTTATTTTACTTATGCAGCTCATAATTCTAGAACTTCTTACCTGGTAGTTTATACCGAACACACGACCTCCTGTGTAGAAGCACCTGTTCTGCAAAGTAGCTCTGCTACATACACCTGGAGACAGAATTTAACTACAGTCCCCATCCCTATTCTCATCTTACTAACAAGTTAGGAATTAATTTTTATTGCCAATTCATGTTGAACTGATTGAAAACATTTTTTTTAGAGTTTGAGAATCTTTGTCAATCCCTTTCTTCTGCCTTCTCCTGTTTTGTGGGTAAGAAGAAGTTGTTGTATACATGCCAAGAGACCTTTCTAGCCCTTTCACATAGAGACCACATCCTTTGCCCAGTGCATTGAAACTAAGCTTTCACTCCTACAAACATGCACCTGCTATGGGCCAGAAGCCACAAAATAAACTGAGAATAACAACTAATAACAAACAGATTTACCTGTGCCTCCATCCAAGGCATTTATCTGAGACTATACTATGGAATATTACATATATTAGGGTAAGTCTGACAAGCAACATAAATGATCTTGTTATCTGCCTTTTGTTCCTTCCTCTGCCTTAACATAGCTCCACATTCATAGAGAGGATAGGGAAAATGGCTGGAGAAAAACAGCAGTTAGGTACTGCTAGAACAGTCAATTCCTTCCTCAAGGAAGCAGAAAGCTTTCTAAAACATGTAACACTATCCTAACACCTCCGTATCCTTTTTTTTTTGTTTCCCTCTAGACTTTTCCTCAAGTATTCCTTAGAAACTTTCATCCTCTCTGGGAGACAACATATTTTGAGTGTGAGATGATTTCTCCATTCAATAAAGGTTCTCATCAAGCCAAATCCCCCAGCTCCACTGCTCTCTCCTTATATAGAAGGCATCTAATCAGCTAAAAATTGCACAAAAGTACCCCCCTTAAAGGACCAGTTAACAGCTAAAATAGTGCTCTTTCAAAATAGTAACTAATTATGAACTTGTAGAAGTTTGCAGTTAAGTGAGTGTAGAAGGGTTTGTGCTTTCTGAATGATCTCTGTTCTGACATGCACAAGAACCTCTCTTGGGGGGCAATTAATTTAAAGAGAAGCAAAATATGTTGTCTGTTTTGGGATCAGAGTAACAATGCTTTTTTAGGTCTTTGTTATCTTCAAGATAACAAGGTGAGAAAGTAAGGGGAGGAGAGAACACAGGCCATGTTGAGGAATCAGCGAAACAATAAATAACAAAAATGATGGTAGAAGTTTCAATACACTGTGATTCTGTTTCCCATTTGATGCAAGGATGTTAATTTAAATCTTATTTGGAAACTTTGTACCTTTACTGTTCGGTACTTTTGCAATAAAATTATGGTTATCGAATTGTAAAATGCTGCACTGCAGATATGGGAGCTATTAATCTAATTTTATTGTTAGATACCTTCTCTTTCTTTCTTTCTTTTTTTTTTTTTGGTGCCTGTGTGTTACCCTATATTTTGCAGATTTCTATAGTCACTTAAATCTTTCACACAGGCCAAAATTTCATATTGATTTTGCAATAGCTTCTATATTTGCAGGAGAATCAATCAAACAAACAAATAAGTGAAGTAGTTCTGTTGTGAAAGTACAAATACATCCAAGCAAGTAGAATGAGACTGTCTTCTACCCAGAAGTATAAAATTAGCACTCACTTCTTAAAATTTGTCCTTCCTTGTTCTTTTATTCATGTAATGATACTTCTTTTTCCCATCTTCTTTAAAACATGCACATGCTGCAAGTACCCGTGATAGGAAATGAAATGAAATTAAACACATGCTTGTGTATTTCCAACCAGAGTGTTAGTTTCTGCCTTGCTGCATTTGTCTGGATCTTGGCAACAGAATGAATTTCCCATGAGCTTGCAGGAATAATTTTTCATGAAATTTTCAATTTCAAGCGTAGACTCGGAATTGTTTTTGGTTTCATTTTCGTTGAAGGATGCCCATGGTGGGGCAGAAACAACAGTTGCATGTGCTAAATCCAACAAGCACCACGAGGCTTGTTTGGAGAGTTCACATCCTCTCTGAACAGCCAGCTGTCTCTTTGGAGAGTTTCCATCACCTGTTCTCATCAGCAGTATTCAGCTTATCAGGTTCAACTCTCGTTTCTCCTACAAAAGTTGAACTCATAGTTTCAAACACACCCACATAGTTTGCTTCAGGTTACAGCCATGGATCTATCTTAATCAATAACCTGTAGCTCTCCCAGGGGTTCCTGTGCAATCTCAGTGGCAAAGCTTACAGAATTGGAAGGCCAAGTTTTGAAAGCTGTGATTTACAGGAGGGGGAAAAAAATAAAGGAAAAAAAAAAAAAGAAAAAAAGAGCATATGAAAAATGTGGCATACTGAGTAACACATAAACAAAACTTATTTACAGACTGCTTTCCTTGATCAACAGAGTCCATCAATACAGATTTTAATTAATAGGACAATCCTAAACAAGCCAAACTCAAATAGAAGGAAACCACAGTTTGCAGTCACAAATCTGTTTGTACGGTTCTTAGTGTGTTTGGCACACTTACCTGGCACTGGGAATCATAACAAAATCCAGACAGTGATCCTTGCTCTTGAAAATCATGGCACCTGTAACTTAATTCTAAACAAACTGCAAATAAACAATATTAGCAATCATAATATCTGTGAACAGAGGTTTCCTAATGACGGGGTTTGCATTTCTCCTGGCAGCCAGTTCTCATTGTTTAAATATGTATTTTTATTTTTCACTCCCTGGATGCGAATATCCTTATTTGTTTTTTTTTTATAATTAAATGCTATATTCTCAATCTCTATTTGTCTGTTTACACAGATGGAATACTGCATGTTAAGAGGAGTCTCTTCAGGCATTTCTGTGCTTCTTCTGTAAAGAAAGGACAAAAAATTTACTAATCTCTTAGTTTACAAATGGGCCTGCATTTACTCTCCAGATTAGTTAATGAAAATTTGAAATTAAAGGGCATTTATAGTTCTGTCCTGCTTTCACACACATTGTACTATACCATGACATATTGCTGCATTTTCTCCATACTTTTCTAACATTAGCATAATTTTCTAACCAAAGCTATATCATTTTGATTTGTAGAACTTGCATGATAGCAACTATTTGTACAAAATACATGTATGAAGCATTAATATTTTCAAAAACAGAAGGAAGATAGCATTTTTCTTCACATGGAGACTTTTCAGTTCAGTGAAAAGAAGATGCAAGTTGAATTTCTGCCTGAAAGAGTAATATAAGGTCAAACAAATGAATTTGGAGGTCAGCTTCTGAATTAACAAAGACATGAGGCTACTCAGCACTTTTCCTATTAATAAGAACTATGTATATTTATTTCTTTTTAATAGATGATTATTTACAAAGAGAAGTATAATAAAGCTTAAACTTTTAAATTATGTTGATGCTCTAAGGTAATTTACAAAGCATACTCATTGAAAGTGTGCCTTCAAGTCAAAATGGCAATAATTGGCAAATAAAATACATCAGTATTGTTCCATAGAGGTTTTGAATCAATACTGACATTTTACTGAAGCTTTAGCTAAGCTCCAACTCCTGCAAGTAGCTGAAGTCTATCATTCCATAAGTCTGGAAATGGAAAACACTTCATAGGTTGAAAATTTCTCTGCCTACTAAATTACAGAGAAACCTATAATGTCAAAATGATCTGACATTTTAAGAAAACCAAAACCAAAACAAAACTAAAACCCATTAACATTTTCGTGAAACTTAGTAGTAATATCTGGAACTCTAGCTGTAGTTCCCATGAGAAACTGCAGTAAAACAGAACAAAGAGCTGGGATGCCATTACCTCCTATGGTGCATTGGGTGCATGGCCAGTGTGTTGTGATTTTCTGTGCAGAGAATTCTGTTGTTGTTGTTTTCTTATGGGAGCTGTTGCTGAATTTCCATTAAAGAACTGTGGATATGCAGTTCAAGTTTTCTGAAGTTTCAAGCTGAAAATTATTATTTTTTTTTTTTTTTAATTTTCATTTAAATTTCCATTCCTTTGGAAAGATGCATAAAACCATAAGTTATTTAAGACAGTTGAAGTTCTGCACTAACCCAGACACTCATTTTTTTTTTAATTCAACCATCCTTAGTCAGAACTGTTGTTGCTGATGGTGAATACACAAAATATCATTATCAATGATGTGTAATGGTAGTTTTACAAATACTCTGCCAGATATAACAAATTCTGTGATTTTTACAGAACTGCAATATTACAGGTCACAGATGAAGAGAAACCAAAGCAACGGATAATTCTGAACGTCTAAGTTTACCTGGCCAACCTAAGAAACATAAAAGACACCCAATAGTGTCAAAATTCTATAAAAATAAATGCTCAATACTTGGTTCTAAACCATTTTCATGTGGAATAGAAAGCAAAGAGGATCCCAAGACAGGAAAACACTTTGTCATTCCAACTCAGCTTTACCCAGAAAAAGTTAGCAACTGGCATGCCCTGAGGGAGTGTTGGGACCTATCACGGCCCTGACAGCACTTGCTCTAGGGATTTGGGTTCCTCTGTCTAATGTACAGCCATGAAACCTTGGTACCATGAAAAAGCTGTGTGAGAAAGACCTGTGGGATGACTTTGTAACCACTGACCATCACCCAGGTCATGTATGTCACCATCTGGTTCAGCCTCACTCTTTTTTGCTACTAGGTGCTTGTCTGGTGGCCATGGAGATACTGCCTGGCCCTTGTTCCCATGGCTGGACCAAATCCTGACTTTCA
>NW_008621278.1:0-24763 GCF_000691845.1 Merops nubicus | reverse complement strand
CACAGATTCGACCCCTGGGTTTGCCCCAGCCCTGCCTCACTGTCTGCTGATCTGGACTCTTGCCTGGCCCCAGTTACCCTTCCTACACCTGTCCCGTTCTTGTGCAGATCCTGTGGGACTGTCCTCTTCTGGGTGTTAGGGGGGGACTCTCCCTGTTGAACTCAGCCCATAGTTGGTCTTACCATCTGGTGAAGCCCGCTCCTGCTGTTCCCTGTCTATGACAAGCTTAAGCTTAATAAGATTTTAATTTTTACATAAAAAATATATATATTTAAATTTTGATTTTTTTTTTTTTTTAGTTAAAAGATTGTGAGAAGAATGAGGAGAAAAGTTAAATATCTTGTTAAGTCTGTACAATCTTCCTTTTAATCTCACAGAATGACAACGGGTCTATTATTGAGTTTCTTATCACTTACACTGCCCATTGACAGTGCTGAGCATGTTGCAGATGAACTTTGGAGGTGATCCACTAGGGTTTGTGTTATTCCCACCTCTTGCTCCTAGCTAAAAGTCACCAAGAAGCTAGGGAGTCCAGAGAATTTTCATACATTTTTGGTGTCAGACACGAGAGTTTTTGAAACACAGCATAAAAAGAGGTACCACTTCCAGAACCCTAAATGAAGAAGCAGAAAACTTGAAATCTTAGTCCCCTTGGACTAAATTTGAGCCTTACTGTTGATAACTATTATGTTCAAATACATTTTTCATTATCATAGATATATTTGAAAGAAGTTGAACTCAACAGTGTGTGTTCAATCACCTTTTCCCCTGCAAGAGGAAGTTAAGAAATGTAACATCCTAGCATTGACAAAACTATGAAGCCCTTCACCTGGCTTCTGCTAAAAAGTCCTCGTTTAGTTTCAGGTGAAACGGTGCACGGGCAAAGGCATAACTGGTGAATGGAGAATAACTCACGAGGCCACTGTTGGATGTCTCTATTTACCTACTGGTGCCTCGAACATGAAGCAAGAAATGTTTTTTTGAGTTAGGAACTATCAATATTAGTTGCAAAATATATATTTTGTCATCTGTCCCCTTTTGCTGGGGAAAGCACCTTGTTCTAGTGACTGGCATTAAGTATATAAAGAGTAATATAGCTCCAGATGAGCTGGAAGAGCTTGTCAAACTTCAAGCTTCCTGTAGTCTGTGAAGTAAGTTTTCTGAAACACCAACAATTATCTCCCTCTGCCTCGTAGTTTGTCCATCTCATTTTGAATCCTGGTCTTGGCTTGGAGTGGCTGATGTAAGTCAATACTTTGACGGTTAGATGGCATTTGTTCAATTCCAATGACATCCGTCACGCTGACTTTTGTTCTAAGGCTCCGAGAGGTTAATTGAATGGATATGAAGAATAAGCCAGGCTAAAATTGCTTCTGCTCTAACTCAGAAGTACTAAGCCTCTGGACTTAATTTAAGACTCCTCTATTTTGTGCATTAGACTGAATCATGTAGGCAGTTTAAAGGAGAAAATGTTAATAAAAGACAACTTAATTGTAAAATTTGCATATGGTAGGGAATTTCAGTGCAGCAGAGTTGAGTGGTTTCTGTCTCCTATCAGGGAGACTAAGGCTTCTTGAATCTAATATATTTATACTACTATGTACAAAAAACCGTGACAATATCAATTGATTCTTTTTCCCCTCAATTTGCAGGTTTGCTTATAACCTTCAAAAATTAATTCACTAAATTAAAATTAAGGTCAGTTTAGGGGGGATCTGTGATGACCTTCAGTTTAATTTCAATAGCAACACATTGCAGACTTCTGTTTTAGATGCAGATTGATTAAGAGTATAGTCATCGTATGCTGTGTTCAGTAGGTGATTATGAGATAATTTATAACATTTCTGTAAAGTGTTATGCTTAGTTTTGTAAAACAGCAAACTGTATTAGAATAAACGAGCAAAGCTGAATCTACTAAGATATTTTTTCCCCCCCTCTCTGCATTACCAAATAGTGGTTTTTTTGTCATAATTAGAGCAGGCTTGAGTTAAAGACAATATAAGTAGACAGTGTAAAGTACCTTGTTGAAGAAAAGTATTGTCTTAGTTGGAAAATATGCTCAGAAGATTTTGCAGGGAGTATGGCTGCAATCTTATCCAGGATTGCTTCGTATTTCTTGTAAGAACCTTTCTGTTTGATTACATTTCAACACTTTTTAGTTTTAGGGAATTTCAGATTGCTCTTTTTTTTTTTTTCCTAAGATGGCAGGGAATACACCTTCCTGTAGGAGTCATTCTAAGCTGCAGCAGTATGTAACATTTTTTTCCTCCACTATTGACACCTAATAGATTGTGTACAGCTGATGTGTTTCATTACAATAAAGTTCAAAATTCTGTTCATAAACCTGCTTCTAATTTGCTTTATCTGTAATATTTCTGTAATGTAAAGAAAACTATCATTCTTTATGTTAATTTTATTTTGCATATTTTTTTTGGTAAGCACTCCTGAATATCTCTTCTTCACTGGAAGTAAAAAATAAAGGTGTTTTTGCAAATCTACACATGTATAAATTTGAAGTTAACATTCAAGTCACTGGTCAAATGTATTTTTATTTCTTCAGCACCTGCTGGTGCTGCGATTATTTGCAACTATATTGCTTGCTATTGAATTGTATCTTCTCTTCCAAATTTCCCATCTTTGTTTCTCTCAAATCTACTGAACATCCCAATGATGTGATGACATGCCAAAGGGTACACAGAGAAAACATATGAACAAAACAAGTGAAAGTAATTACTATTGTTGGCATTAACATAGATATTCCATCAGCTTTGTCCTATCCTAATGAACATTCATTTATACCTTGAAATGTCAAAAAAAAGCCAAGAACAAATGAAAATCCTCTGGGGATGTTCAGTGGCTACCACTAAATATATTTCACATATATTCAAATGTATTACAGTATTAACTGTAAATGCCATACTTCAAAATGAGAACTATTATTCTTTTAAATTTGCCTAGGAGTATCAATATACAAAATATGTAAGACCTACAAATTAACATATCCAAATTATGTATTAACCTGCTTTGTCCTGCTGTCCCTTCAATTTATATCCAGCTCCACTGTAAGGAAATTAAGGTTCCTGATCTCTCAATCACCTTTGAAACCTTCTTCAGATTTTTACTTTCTGGATATAATTTTGGTTTATATTGATATTATCCCAACTTTATATTGTGCTTTAAAATGCTTCTAAAATATAATTTTAAACAGTGTCACCTTAACTTGTTTTAGTTGCTTTAGATTTTTTCATTTATTGATAACAACATAAATGGTAAGGATCTAAAAGTTTGTAAAATAACAGTAATGAGGTTCTTAAACTTTCTATAATATTAAGGTTTAAGCATCTGATATTAATTCTGGTTTAGAACTTAAAAATACTAAATGTAGAGGACTGGAAGATTCTTTTCTGGACCATCAGGTTCAACTTTGGTCCTCAGAGTCATCCTTCTTAAGAATCGTGCTTATAAACATCAAGGAATATTTTAAAACCTGTTGAATTTCTTTCCACTTCTATGCCAAAGCTGCTAAAAATGTTGGAAACATTGTTTGAAATAAATGACAGCTTACATTTGATACTGTTTCAACATTAACACTGGTAGGAAGGAGAGTTATGGTATACTAGTGTGAGGAATTTTGCTTCAAAATACATACATCGTGAGCATTCATACATGTAACAACAGGAGATTAATTAGAGCAGTTCTGAATACTTGAGTACTGAGTGTAATGTATTAGGTAGTGAAAAAAAAAAAAAAACAACAAAATAACAAAATATTTTAAACCTTCTACATTCTAGTTTAGTTTTCATACATATTCAGACAATGTGGATGCCACTTAGAGATAAAACAATGCAATCTGTAGAAATGTGTTCAAATATATATACAAAACAATAATATATAATAATAATGATAATAATAATAATAATAATAATAATAATAATAATAAATCTGTTCCAATACATTGATTGTCTAAGAATACCTCACCTGTTTGTGTTAGGTGTCTGACCAGTTGGCTCAAGTAAAGATTTACAGTTTATCCAGAAGCAAGTATACAGAATTAAACTTCATTATTACACATGGCAACTTGTTTGTTGAGATTTATAAAACTGTGAACACATAATAAAATACAATCACAGAAGGAAATTATTTTAATAAAATTTTAAGAACTTGTTTTTTCAAAATTTAGAATTTTCAGTTTTTACTTCTATCCAAAGTTTCTAGCAGCAGCATTGCACAGACAAAGAAACATCTGAAGACCCCACATGCAAAGACTACCTGAAAGCATTCTTAACATCTGCATTGAACTCTGTAGGGGTGATGTAGGAACTCAAATTAAGCTCAAGCTTTAGAAAAAGTATACATAAATATATATATAAATCTAATAAAAACGGCCAATGAAACACAGTTTCTCATGCCCAGGTTAAGTTTTCTGTTTTCTAAATTAAAGTGTGAGTCTTTATCACAATAAATGTTATCATGAATTCTGTTCAATTAAATCCTTCAACATTTCTTATCATTGTATAGATATGAAGCTTTATTTTTTGCACTCGTAATAATTACAGAAAATAGAATACATAAGAACTCTTTTATAAAAACAAAGCCACATTTTTTTACAAAAAGATAATGTAAATTATCACAAAAATAGTGACAATGTGCATTAAATACTTTTATATTTATTAGTACTGTAAGTTCTGAAAATGAGTCCAAAGAGACCAATTTCTAAATCTAATTCTGTTTAGATAGAAATGTGAAATAAAAAAATTGACATTTTGATACATTATGTTGTTTAAAAAAGAAAACTAAAAAGGACTAGATTAGTCTTTCAAATTTGTGCAGCAACAGAGAACATCCATAACAAGCTGTCATTAAAAGAGGAATTTGCAAGTAATTTTTCATGATTGATGATTTTATGGTATCATTGTATTTTATGATGTCAGAATAATGCATTGCTAGAAGGAAACCAAAGAAAGTTAAGAACTTTGATGGTACTTTTGAAAATAATTAATAAATAAGAAGCCTAACATGGTGAAGAATGAATATCAGTATATTAGTTAACTGTATTATATGTATTATAACTGGTGAACGTACCTTAACAAAATAGATATTTCTAAAAAAAAATTAGAAATATATGTATTTCCAGGTACTACTGTATCTGTATTTTCATGTTTCTAAAATAATTGTTTGGATCTGCAAAACAAACCTGCTTTTAGAAGAAAAAAATCATCTACTCTCTATATTCTGAAGTAACCAAGAGAGATACGTATATTATTGCTTTTCTGTAATGGGTTGTATAAAATTTACTCCTCTTCTTAGGTTACATGTCCCATGTTGTTTCATACTCTAGAAAACCTGATCAAAATCCACCTTGCTGATACTTTATACTACCCTACCACTATGGTGTAGTTACTAAAGCATGGTTCAATCTGACTTTGCAATGCTGCATTTGACCATAACTTTTATGTTATGACCTAAGAAACCTGCCTTAATCCAGCCTATATAAAACTGTTCAGGTGATGGGATGAGGAAAGGTAATAGGTCCCTTTTCCTTTTCCCTTTCCTTTTTTTTTTTTTTTTTTTTTTGTATTCCATCAGGCCTTACAGAACCTAGTTAGGAGCAAGGCAGAAAGAAATGCTCTCCAGATTAATGATGTGTTTGAGATTTCTTGATGCTCTAAGTCATTGAATTAATATTATGGAAAAAACTGCCCAAGGCAGTGAAAGAAGTAAACATGCTGCACTAATCCCAAATGATGCTGAACAAAATTTTGGAAAAGAAATGCACATGAAAAGGCAATTTGTATCTGATTTTGTATGAGAGAATGGTGCCGAGGCAAGGCTGAACTGTTACTTATAATAACAGGATTGCAAAATAGGCTGGTTTATCTTTTCCCAAAAGTCAAATGCCACTTACTGCTCTTCGTGATATTATTCCTCCAAGTCACGTAAGACTTCTATTTAATGTAAATGTGGCAGATTCTGGTTTTCAGTTTTTGATAAAAAAGGTATCTCCACTGGGAAGATTAAAGAGTTCTCCTCTCACATTTGAATACTTCTTTCAGAGCCAAGGGACCGTGTTGGTTCTATCTGTAACCTGTTTTTTATTTAAAGATAAATACTGGCTGTCTTAAATCATGTTTTAGATCACTATAACACCACAGCAACATTGATTTGCAGTTCTACATGAAAAATGAAAGACTGGATGTCAACATTATACGGCATAATTATGCTGATGCTTCACCTGAGTTTCAGCACACGTCCTGTGGGGGTTAGAGTATCAGAAGTGTGAGCAGAGTTGGGTTGAAAAAGAGAATGGCTGGTCCCTCTCATTATGAACTGAATTCCTGATCCTTGTCTTCTGAATATACTGAATCAAATTCAGTCTGTAGTTAACACCAGTGGTAATTTCTTACAGAGTCTGGAGAACGTGGAACCATAGGAGTACAACAATGACAGGGGAGAAAATGCTAATCCTTAAGTGTTTTCTGAACATTTCTGGCAGCTGGTGGGGAGGCCTGTGGCACAAAGGACACTACTCTCTGCTGAAACCACAGATATCTCTTGGGTCCTTCACTCAGGAAGGCAAAACAATGAAAGTGTCTGAATAAATATGAACAGTGGTTTTCTGTGATTTGATTTCTCTTCAACTTGTGGCTAAAAGTTAAGCAATGTTTCTTCTCATCTAATGTAGGAGCTAAATAGATTCTATCCCATATATCTTTAAAAATTCATGAAATACTGTGGCACTCCTGACTTCCCTCACCACAATCAAAAGACCATGATGTATAAGTATGTCCCTTCAAATAGTCAGATGCACAGAATTTATTTTCTCTGTGAGACCATTCAGGAAACACCATTACCTCTTCATGCAATTCAGTGCATGCATTGACAAGATCAAGGTAAAAATACAGAAGAAAAATTATATATTTATTATTTAAACTAACTCTGGATGTAGCTGTTAAAAAATAATTGAAAAAATTCACTTCTTTTCTAAAAGAACTTGCCACAACCACATTTGACAAATGCAATCTTATCTTACCTTGAAGTATGTAGAAGCTTACCTCTGACAAAAGAGAGCTTGAAAAAAGCTTCCAATTTCTTAGTAATTTGCAGTACAGCTAAATTACAGGAAACTCCCAGTGGGCATATCTTTCTTGGTGTGAAACTCTTACCAAATTTCATATCAGGTCCCATTCTGCTTAAATGTTTAAAATTCTGCTTAAAATTCTTTAAAAAAACTACATATTTTAATGGGAGAGTATAAGGTTCATCTAGTGCTTTCAGCTTTGAGAAAAGCTGGAAAATGACATAACAAAAATCAAGCTGGAAATCTTGTTTTCATGTTACAGTTTTTCATACTCTTTTCTTAACGACCAAAATAGTAGACCTCCATACTGCTTGAATTCCTAGAAATACTAAATATATTTCTTTTCATTAATTGTTTAGTTAGAACACTTTCATTTTTATTTCAGTTCAGTCACAAAACTAAAAAAATAAAATTAGTTATAGTTGGAATATCCGTTTTGCAAGAAATGCTGAAAAAATGAAGGTAATTTAGAGACAACTTGCATAGAGCATCCTGATGAAGGAAAGGTCTGAAATAGAAAATTCAATGTGAAATTTTAAGCTTCCAAGTTTCTGGATGTGACAGAGAATCTGAAGCTCAGAGAATATTGGTCTTAATACTTTAAAAGCCCATGCTGAGTTAATACTTGGAAAATTAACAGTTAGAATTTCCAGTGTTCCACATTGTCAGAGTTGTGGCATAGGACAGTCTCAATACTGAAAGCTTATTTCTTTTGCTTGAGGCTGTCAAAAGTCTTTTCATCTTTACTTGATCTGAAAGGGTACATAAAATAATAATAAAAAAGATAAATGATCTAAGTAAGTAATTAAATGAAAATTCAAGAGACATATGTGTCAAAATGTCTTCAATGATCTACTGAATTTTCCTCTTAGTCTGTCCCAAATAAAGGGGTAAAAAAGCTATCATGATTTTTTTTTTTGTTAATAAAATATTAAAATATATTGAAACCCATACTATGATCATCTGTGAGATATTAAACTTTTTGTTTATCTGCTCCAAAGATCAGATAGTAATTGGAAAAAATTTATTTGGACAATTACTCTCATATTGAAAAAAAAAAAAAAAAAGTCTATTAAATAATGAAGGAAAACATCTGCCAATAGTATAATGGCATATATTATTCATCAGGTCCTAAGATGGACAAAAAAATAATTAATAGGAAAGAAAAACAAATTCAAAATTGTGGTTTCATTTCAACAAACACATTAAATACTCCTCTAAAAACACTAAGAGCCAGACTGTTATCTCTGGAACACAAGATAAAAACAAGAGAACCAGGAAAATTCCAAAAGAATTCGAAGGTCTTTTGTCTGAATGAGAAAAAAGATTTCAAATGACCAGAAAATGCGGAAAGTAAAATCACAAGACTGTGAGTTAACACCTGGTGAACAATTATCAAAGTAATTCTCTGCATGAAGAAAAAAGTATTATCATTAACAAATGATTTAGCTATTTTCAGTTTTCGGTATATGTTAATGAACTTATTTGAGAGTCCAGCTGAAAATCATGTTCTAGCCTGATTTCTAGGTCAGGAATCTCTCAACAGAAATGCAGAGCATGGAGAGACACAATAGAAGATAATTTGAGGTTGTGCTTATTAAACATTTCCATTGCAGAAAGGTCCAAACTCAAAAAGAAATTCTTGCTGCAGTTAGCCCTGTGTTAACACAGATCTTAGAGTCTAGCTTAAAGAAGCTGACAAAACAGATCTGGCAATATATATATAGCAGGATGGCACTGCTTTTTATCAGTTGCAGTTCCCACTTTTGCTTTTTCCCTGCAGCCATAAAGCATACCTGATACACATACCACTGTGTCTCCACCATGGGGGTTAGACACTACTGGATCCTTTGCCCAAATTCCAGTGTCCTTTAGCAAAGGGTCACCATGTAAAGCCCTTCCTGCCCTAGTCAGAAAGCAATCTGCGAATCCAGTATGCAGCTTTACAATAATCTAATTCTCACTGAGATGGAGAACTGAGAAGCTAGTGCAGTGAAGGAAACAACACTGTCTTTGCAAAAAAATATAAGAAGAGGCAAGAATGTGACCTATTATTGTAAAAATAGGCTCTGGGGTTGAAATGTGTAATGCTGTTCTGGGTAGAGTTCCATTTTAATCCTTCTGTTAGGGTCTAAACTGAAGGATCATTTCTGTAAAACACACTTCTCAGAAAGACAAAGAGCAAACAGAAACCCAGCAAAATGTCAAAGAGATATCTCAATTTCAGGAATGGAAAAACACTGATATCTGTGGGAAAGGGTGCAGATTTACAAAACAACACCTGCTTCTACCTGCCTCGGATCAAAACGAGAAAAAATGAGTAGTTGTGATCATCATATCTGCACCTAGGAGAGAAGACATTTCACACCGTCACTCATACATAGTGTTAATTCCTGCATCTCCAACAGCTAGCACAAGAGCTCTTTTTCCTCCACTATGTCCATTAGGCTTAAAAAGAAAGCTGTTTTCAGAAGCCAGCACCAATGACAGAAGACACAGGTACCTGAAAGAATGAAATGTAAGTTCCATCTCTGCTGCTCATTACATTGGCTGTCATACTGGAGACATGAACAGTAAGTTTTATCCTAGCACTATCAGCATGTTAAATGGGAGATAACAAGTTCTGTGTCTTACATTATACCCATTAAGATGTCTTACATTATTTTTTTTTTTTTTTTTAGGAAATCTATATATGTGTAATGTTGAAACTGAAAGCATCACTAAGAGGCATAGTAAAACCCTAGGTACTTACTTCATTTAACTATTTTCACACACACGTGTTTTATTCACATGATACATAACTATTCATAATAATTTAGTGGCTTTTTGTTTTCTATGTAAAAGTTTCAGTGATCTGATCATTCATTATAGCTCTAGAAAAGGATAGTCACATCTAGTGGCAACAAGATCTAGGTTTACGACATGCTGAAGGTCACTGAACAATTATTGGGGTTACTAATTGACTTTAAACTTTTATAGGTCTGCCTATATTTTAATGTGTATATGGCACACATGCATTGTAAAAATGATTTATCTGTCGGATCGCTTTCAGAGACCTTAAAGAAAATACTGTCTAGACAAAGAGAGGTGATCAACTATAAAATCTTCCTGCAAGATTATAGTTCACTTTGACTTTTAATGAGATGCTTTCTACACAGTATTACAACCAAATGAAAGCAAAGTATTGGCATGGTCTCCTTTCACCTGTAGTGGGAGAAGGGGATTTTATATATAACACTTATTTCACCCTCTTATTTCTGTCTTCTCTCTTAAAATAAATCAAAACAGAGCCAAGAACATTTGACATTCTAACTATTGTACTACTAATAATAGTAAATATATAAAATACACAATCAGTTAGGATAAAATCTACTCTTTTAGTCTCCAAACTGCTTTAAAATTGTTTGTTAGTTTGTTTTCTGTCCATGACTTTCTTTTCTACTCTTGATATTTTATGAAGCCTTCAAAAGAGAGAGAAAGGATGTCTATTTGCACCAGTAGTGATCCTGTGAGATCAACTGATAAGGTACAAAACATGGTGTTGCAGCTGTGAGCACTCATGAGCAACATTCAGAGCAACATTTCATTCAAAAAGTTATTCAGCTTCCTTCAGGGTGATTGGTCATACAGTGCTTATTAAATGGAGTTGCTGCCATTTAGCTCTGCTGAGGTTCATATCTTCAAAGATATATACACCCATAAATTCTGAATGCAATGAGATTAATGAGATTTATATGCCATTCCAGTGGAATGTAAATAACCTTGACAATATGGCTCTTAGTTAATTTAAAGAAATCTTGAAGCCTTAGAACCCACACATTCATATTATGCTCACTCAGATTTCTCTCAAGTCACCTGAAAGTTCTGGGACTGCATATGGCAGAATATTGGTAGAATAATAACAACTAATCCCAAAGACACCAGGCATTATACTCTGTCTAATGTTCTTTTCACATTAATGCAGCAGTCTGCTTTCTTAAAAACAATAACAAAACAAAAATAGGAGGAAAAGCAGTTATGAGTTTTTCATCTTATGCTACAGGTTATCTTACAGTGTAGAATATATATGTGTAGATGACTTTTTGCTCAACATCAGTAATTTGTCTGGCCTCCAAAAATGAGAATTTCAGGTTTTGCAGGCACTGAAGTTGAATTTTTTTTTCAAGCCCTTAATCCATAGTTTCAAAGCAGTATCCAAGAGATTAGAAATCCTTATTTACTTCTAAAAGTATAGTGTGTATAAACATCTGCAGTTGAGTTTTCAATTACCTAGTATTCTATGCAACATTTGTATAATTGTAATACTGAACTGTCAAAGCTGAGTATAACTGCACTTGGATCTGCTATAGGGAGCAAAGAATAATAGAAGGAGTAGTTTTAATTAAAAATTACAGTCTTTGAGTGAATTCAATATTGTCAGTTGATGTATGTGGTCTATCAAAATTTATGGAGATTTGAATGATGAGTTCTATTAAAAAAGAGATGGAAAATAACAAAAATCTATGTGAGTATCTGTTACTAATTTTTTTTTGTTGTTTCAATTTTATCTTCTGTTCAGTGTTAATTGAAAAATTATGCATCTAACCTGGCTTGTGTTTTTATCCTATCAGATTTTCTGATGACATCTTACCATGCTCTGTAGGCAATCATAACACCAGAACCAAAAAAAGGATGCAAGCAGTCTGTGTTTAGAGGCTTGTCTGGAATTTCTGATGCTGCAAATCTCTCTATTGAGCAATATTGCATGGAGTGCACGGAGACAGAAATTTGAACGGTCTTATAAGACAGTCTTGTATGATGTTTAAAGGTATACTTGGTTTCTCTGTTGGAAGTAGTTCAGCATAGTAATTCTGAAAGATTAAAAATAAGAGAGAGAGTGAAATTTTGAAGTGATTAGGCCACTTTACTGCTTCACAAAATACTGTAAACTGTGATATCACACTTCAATGGAAAACTGAACACCTTTGGCCAAAACCATGAGGATGTTGTGCTCCCATAGCATTAGCCTGGTGACTAGTGAGTTCTCACTGATCTGGAAGATAATAGATCCATGTTTTTTCAGAAAGAGTTAGAGGGTGAAATAATAAAAAAGCCAAAAGGGTCTGCACCAGCTTCTGGGAGAATGTACTGGAGACAAATAACCCAAACCATTAGCTACTTTTTGGCAATCTATAAAGTCAAGCTCTGCCTTTCCATGAGCTGCTCAGCACTGCCATGTCTATCAGGACTTTAGTGCCTGGGCTATTTTACTGGTCAAACTGAAAACTAATATTCTTCTAGCACTCATGGAAACTGGAACAAAAAACTTAGAGAAATACTGGACTAAGGTCTAGGATCATATAGGAATACAAATATTTTTCTGAATCTGGTTTCACTATTTCTTAGAAGGATTGTGAACAACAAAGATTGTAACAGAGGTTTTTGTTACTGTTGATAATTCTATTTTTGCTGTGACTAAAAACCTACTGGTGACCATAAGTATATATCTGATTTTTAACATGTACACTTTTCATAGCTCACAAAATTTGAATAATATCAATCATGCAAAATTATCCAATCTTATCTTCAGTTCTCAAAACATTTCATACTAGAATCACTGATCCAAACTGAGCATGTCTCATTTTTTTTGGTTAAGAATTATTGTGAAAATTTTTAGAGTTTGAACAGAACCTAATCTGAAGATTAATGAACTACTAAATACTATTCAGTTCAAATATAACTAAGGACATAGCTTTGATTCTTATAAAGCTTCTGCATAGATGGAGTATTCTTGGATATATCAATATGTATGAAATGTGGGTTGTACATTAATAATAAATTTTCTGTTTATTCAGTTATCAATGGCCAAGAGTACGACAGCAGCTGCACATATCTGAAATTCAAGCTCATTGCTACATTTTTTTTATGTAAGCCTAAGAACCCTTAGTAAGTTCATCTTTAAAAGGTGTTATATCTTAACACAGCAATTTCCTTTTCCCCCTTCTTTTGTCTAGCTTTGTATACGAGTATATATGATGTTTCATCAATACTGCTGAAAAACATGAAGTTCTCTTATAAAATACTAAGCTTTGAAAAGAAAGAGACAAAAATGAAACTTGAAAGCATTTTGAGTACTTTACTGTCTTCTACATCTACTGAAGAGGTTACAGAATTTTGGATTTGCTGTATTTTATATTTTAAAAGAGGAAAAAATTGGGGATAAGTGCAATAATCTACATTCTTTGGAAACATAGGCTTAGTCTGTGTTAAGTGGACTAAGACACTAAATGGTTCAATGGTAATTGGAACAAACTCTCCAAGGAAACAGTTGTTGCCATCCTTGGCAGTATTTAAAGGTCATGTAGATGTGTTGTGTTGCTGAGGACATGGTTTAGTGGCCATTCAGCAGTGCTGGATTAACAGTTGGTCTCATTGATCTTAAAGGTTTCTTCTAATTTAAACCGTTCTGTGATTCTAAATATCTCCTTCCTTTTTTTTCTTTATATATTCCAAAATCTGGAAATGGTGCATGTAAGGAACTGTGCTTTTGTAAAGCTTTTTAAAAAGTAATTCTTGAACAATTAAAAGTCTTTAACTGTAAATAAAAGATAGTTCTTTATCACAAGATTACTGTCAATTTCATATTTACCTCTGCCTTCAAAATATTTCAAAATATATAAGGCCCATGTAATTTTATTCAAGTCATAAAACAAACAAACAAAATGTGTCTGTGATCTTTAGTAGAATAATTCATACTTTGGAAGGCCTAAATTTATGTGTGAGGACTAGTGACTAATTTCTTTACAACATGCCAAGCACCCTTTAACACGTCTACAGGAAGAAATATTTCATTGTTGTTTGGTTCTTTTACCTGGATGTGTCTAAAGGTGATGTTTCACAGACTCATTTCAAACTCTTGAATGTGACTCTACATCAGAAAAGGGAAAGTGCCTTGAATATTGCTTTTTATGGCCTGGAAAACTGCAAACATGATTTAGAAAGAAAACATGGCAGGGTCAGCCCAGTGTTAGATGAGGGCACCATATGAATGAAGCACACCTCAGCTTGTACCAGCCAAACACCCTCTGACATAAGCCAAATGTGAAGCTGGTCAATTCATTTAAAATTCTGTCTTTGCCTGAACAACCCAGGCTTTATAAAAAGTTTTAAAGGTCTTTTTCTTTCCCTGAGGTGGTAGGAAATGTTAAGAGCTTGACTTTTTTCCTTTATAGAACTGAAATTATTTTGTGTAAAGTTCTATGGTCGTGTAGAGAGTAACTTGAGAACAGAATAATCTGAATTACATGACCGAGTATTCCAGAAAAAAAAAAAAAAAACCAGAAACAAGTACTAGTAGGAAGGATTGAAAACTAAAACTTTCAAATAGTTTTACCTTGATCTGACAAAAAAAAAAAAAAAAGGCACAGTACTAAATTCGTATATACATGTATAAATAATACTACTTCCCAAAAGTGTATTTCACAGCATAAGAAAGAAACATGAAACAAAACTTTTCCCTACTGCGAATTTAAATTTCACAGAAGCTGTATTTTCAGCAAATAAAACTTTGACAGAAAATCCCAGACAGCTCCAATCTGCAAGTAAAAGTTTAATTTGAAGGGCTCAGTATAAGAGTCAAAAACCAAAACAAGTTCTGAGAATAAATGAGTCAAGTTAAGGTTCTTGATGTGTGCACTGAAAGGAACTAAAGAGTCTGTATTTTAAATAATACTGTCTCACAAGTTCAGTCATTCTGATCTGAGAGAATTGCTTCTGGACTGCAGTAGTTACTGGAAGCTTTTGTCATGGGCTGCCACACGATACGTTTGAAGAGCCTTGTACAGCAGGATATGTGAGGATGAAGTAGCAGCAGTTGATAAGCAATGATGTCTTAGAGGGAGCAGTTTGTGAAATGAAAGGGGAAAACCCATGAATGTCTATAATACAACAAGTGGTGCTTCTTGGTATGCAAAATGTCTGATTTTCAGGAAAAAGGATATAAATATGTAGATATCAGTAATTTTAGAAGGAGGTGGGGTAATGAGCAGTAAGAATTGGTATCTGTTGCTCAGTGCGAATGGCCTCGTACTAAGGCTGGTCCATTAACAGTAATATGATAATTTTTAAAATCAACGTCACATTACTCATAGAGTATTTCATATTTTGATGTAATATGTTTGATATGCTGCTTGATTTTCACCTTTAATTCAGATTTTCAATCTGTTTTCCAAGGAAGATCTCATTTAGGAATTGAGTGTAGACTGGTTCTTAAGTAGACACTGACACTTTTGAATTAGAAAAAAGGAGGGTTTTGGGGCACTTCAAAATCTTCGTTTCAAAATTGTTTTCTGGGCTTTCTTCATCAAGAAAAATACAGGTATTAAAAATGAACAAAATCAAAGTGAAATTCTAAACCACAAATAAAGAAAAAAATTACCATTGTAATACAGGTAATGAATAATCAACGATAGTACTCTGAGTATTGATTCTTTTTTTTTTTGTATGGGGCTGCTTTTAAGGTTATACTATTATTTTATGTTCTTGAAATCCACAGGTTAATATTTCTTGCCTGATTGAGGCAATTAATGATATAAACAAATATAAGCAAATGGGAACATAAGCTTTTAGATTTATGTTTAATTGTGATTAACAAAAATTATATACAGGTGCAAGAGAACCAGATTGTGAACTCTTAATGCATCGTATCCATTTAATCCTAACTTTGTGTTTCTTCTCCAATAAGAAAATATATTGAGGGCCACTTAGGGTCAGTTCTGAAGGTGTAAGTGTATTTCCATTTAGAGAAAAAGCCTTTTGCATTCAGAATCAGTTGAGATGCAATGTCATGGAGCTAAACCAAGAACACAAGTAAGCACAGCATATTGTGTTCAGAAGATTTTTGTCAAGGGAACATCCAATACCCTTCTGCTTTCCTGCTAAAAGAGTCTGCTCCTAGGAAGAGTGAGTTTAGCCTTCAAAGTCTATGCTTTAGAATGAGACTGAAAAATTACTTTCATGGAGTCTCTTGCAGTAATATTTCAAATAATCTGTTGTGACTCAATATTTATTGGGCTGATGATACACTAAATAAAAAAGAGCAAACACATCAATAGAAGATCCAACTGTAAAACTGTAAGTGGATTTTGTATCACATCTATAAATTGGGAAAAAAACCAACAACAATAGCAACAACAACAACAACAAAATTGGCATCTCATTCAAGTCAGATTTTAACTCCTAACTTTGGATAGACCTTAACTTAAATAATTTATCAACAATTATTACAAAAGAAAATTTAAAAAAAAAAATTATTAATTTTAATCATAGCAGCACCTAGAATTCTATTAATGCTTTTGGGGTACTTGTATATTCAGATCCCCCTCACATTTCCATTCTGAAGAGAATATATGTGCTATTTTTACAATGTACAAGGCAGTCGATTAAAGTACAGTATTGGATATAATTTATGAAGACAATATAGCATACATTATAAAGAGGATTTTGTTTTCTGAATTTCAACTCAGTTCATTAATTTTGTATTTGAGTAGAGAGAAAACCTAAATCATTATCTTTCAGACTTTGGAGATTTAGCAATAGGAGTAATGATTTCCTGATCATTTGCTCTGGGATTTGTCCTATCCCAGAATAGTCAGACTTAATTTTTAATGAGTGACTAACAGACAAATGTACTACCAATGTATTTTTGTCTATTTGATATCTAAATCTATTTAGTTGCATTATTGCTGAATTTGCAGCTAGACTGTAAGCAATCCAGTGTTGGATTTATGAATTCCTTAGCTAATCTCACACTGTTTGGAAAATCAATAAAGATAGATCAGCTGGATATCTCTGTGGGTGACACAGTAACCTGTGTCTAAATCTCTAGGGTATTCATTGATGATGATGGAGACAGTTATACACAAACATGTTTTGTCTGATTTAGTTTATAAACTTGAAGCTTGGCTTTCTGTAATCTGATGGGTGATTACCCATTAACAGCTTTTCATCACTTTCTGAGGTTTCAGAGTTGCTTGCTTGTTTATATAAATTAGAAAAGGAAAACTAATAGATATAATGGGCAACTTCACTGTCAGAAGATTTATTTGAACTGTGGGTATGTCCTGATCCGAAGAACATATTCAAAATACAGGATCTCATTGTTGGGGTTATGAAAATATATTCCTCCAGTTTTCATGAAAAAATGAGACAAAGTTTGGATGTGTAGTCACAGGGAACATGGAAGATATCATGTCACAGATGTCTCTAGAAGAGCAATTCTACTTTTAAGCTGTCTAATTGGCATCAAATTCTACATTACTTATAAGAATCATTTATTGCTATGGGGAATACCAGTATGCCCTCACTTTATATGACTTCCTTTTGGATTATGTAACAACCTCAACCTTTTAGAGTATCACCAACAAGGTAGAGTAGGCCAGTATTTGCCATTGGTTTGCTACAGAGTCCAAACCATATCTTGTTTTGTTTAATGTCACAGCTGTAGATGCATCCATATATCTTAAGTAGCCTTGAGCTTTGGGTTCTGAACAAGTCTTCCTCACAGGTGTGATTTTTCTCTCTCTCTTTCTGAATTATGAAACTCCTAAGTCTGTAATTTTGAAGATTGGGTCTTTTTACATTTCCTGAAAAAAAAATTAAATGTGAGAAGAAGAATTCTTCATTATGATTTTTTTACTTTTTTTTTTTTTTGACATTTATAACCTAACAATTAATCCGTTAAAACTTTATGCAGACAATATTATTTAAGATGTCTCAAGCAGAACTGTTTTAAAGACCGACTCATTCTAAGGACATAGCTGGCATCCTAAGAAATGCTGCAATGACATATTTAAAATTGCTTTATGGATCAGTTGAAATGAGGCAGATCCAGCAGTTCATTCTATTTTCTAACACCCAGAGTAGGTAAAGAGAATCTATGTTGCCTGCACTTACTATACAATATCCACCTCCATTCCAGACTCAGTTAAATTGTATTGGAAAAGATTAATATAAAGACACAAAATAAGGGGAATTTTGCATCTAGAGCAAACAGTTATGCCAAATAAATATTGTGTTTGAAGGCACCAGCAGTTACTGCCACAGTTTGCACACACTAACTAAATGTTCTCACACAGTGAATGCTGCAATGATGAATGATAGATCACAGTGAATACTTATGCAGTTGCTCACATTCTTACATCAGACATTGTCATAGACATACTACAGTCCTGAAGCACTTCTGAATATAAAACGTGAAAAACAACCAACCTGAAGCTCTCACCAGTTGCACAGTGTAATGGTTTGAAAACAAACCAGTGAGAGACTCCAAGTCAGAAATACAATTTAATAAGAAAAAACAAAAAAAAAACCAAAAGCAATAATACAAAGGAAAACCACAGACAGAGTCAGAATACAACCTGATAGGTGGTGGTAGCAGTCCAGATGAAACAGTGGTCTCATAGAAAAGATCTGGTAGCTCTTGTCCTCTGGAAATCCAGTGGGTAAGGCCCCTGTGCTGTACTGAACCCCAGTTTATATCCAGGTGGGAGCACTTGGCTCCTCCCCCTGGGTGGAGCATCTCACAATGGGTTGATATCAGTCTATGAGTCATGCAGTGGGTCCTTGATGGTCCATTAAACAGAAATAGCTCCTGGGGGGAGCTCTGTATGAGTCATGGGGCGAGGCATGGATGGACCCATTAACAGGGAGGACTCCTCCTGCTGGGTGGGAAGGTGTTAACATCTCCCCTGACCTTGAACTTCTTTCCTTATCTGTTATAGCCTGGGGTGTGAGGTCTGTCCTGGGCAGCTGCTACCCATGATTTTCTTAACAGCCCATGAGCACTGACATAGAGAGTATAGAATATACAGTTTTGGTTCTACCCACATAAGGATAAACTAGTCCCAGCCCCTGTAACCGTGACACACAGGTACATAAGCCTTGTCCTACATACAGTCCTTGAGCAGCATCTTTTTCAAGATTAAAAAGACTCAGTGTCCAACTGGATAATCCATCTGCCATTCCTTATCTATAACTGACCATTCAGTTTCGCTTCCACTCCATGCACACAATTCCTGCAACAAGCTAAATTACCTTCCTGATAAAAGTGAAAAAAAAAAAAAACAAACCAACCAACCAACCAAAAAAAACCAAAGCACCAAGACAAACCCAAACTTTTTAAATGTTTTACAAAACAAAAAATTCTCTTTTGTCAAGACTGGAGATATATATATATATATCTCCACACAGATAACTGGATCTTGGTGGTACTTTTGGAATTGTTCCAATGAAGTGGGATCTTGAGGGGTATTGTCAAATATATCATTGTATTTTAAAATGCGAATGGTACAATTGCACATCCTAACATAACTAGATAAAAAATGTGAAGGAACTCTGTCTTCCATCATATAGAGAAAGATTCTTTCAGGGCACAAACAGAGAAACTTTCCTGGAAAAACAGAAAAACTACATGCCTCTTTAAAGATAGTTCAAAAATTTAACTAAAAACTGCAAAAACAAACCCTTTAAAATGACAAGCTATTCTTAAAGAAAAATTTTCTGGAGGAATTTGTTTGGACAAAACACTAGATTTGTCACATGTCAACTTAATTCCTCTGCCATACTGGAAAATCCATATATAGTATAATTTACAGAAGAAGTATAAGCCTGTTTGTTTTTTTTTTTTTTGTTTTGTTTTTGTTTTTTTTTTTTTCAAAGAACTTGTTTTTTTATTTGTTTGTTTGTTTCCATAGAAAATATTATCTGACTCTGCTATTTGAAAACACAGTAACACTGCCCCTTCCTGAAATGGGAAAGTAATGATGGCTGGCTGCAGTCATTACTGCACATTAGCAGAAGGTTATGACACAAGCATTGCTCAAATACAATAACTGTATAAAGAGGAGACATTTTCAGTTTCAAATCCCTTTCTCCAGATGTTGTTTCCATAAAAAACAGGACTTAGAATGGGGGCAAAGCAGACTTAGATATATGGATTTAAAGACAGCAACTGACATTGTTGCCTAGAGTTCAGTAAATCATTCTAGCTAGCTCTGAGCTTAAAAGGAGTATGAAAAATTTGTTGTGAGACTAATTCCCATTAAAAGATGGATTTTTTTTTTTTTTTTTTTTATTCCAGGGGAATAATTCTTACGAATCTATGGACAATTACATTTAAAAAACTCCAACTCTTTTATTTCAATCAGACTAGTTTTCCCTGCATAAATACTGTTGTAAACTTCTAACCAAAGTTTGCAAGCTTTCAGACAAGACACTCTGAAAATTATTATTGATTTAGGGTATGTGACTCAGAGTTATGATCATTTCTCACTATTTGAGTTTTTAAATCTGTTACAAAAGCTTCATGTGATATGAGAGGTGGGTAAGTCTTGAGCTGGGTCTTCCATGTAGAAATAAATTTAGTTTGAAGCTTAAAACCAAGGATTTGCTCCATTCTGGTTTGCTTATATTGATGGATAATCTTAACACTTCTTATGACTGTTGAACACATAATGTTTACCCATCCTCAGCTAAATATGTTCATGAGTAATGACAGAAAGGAGATAACACTCTAGATCTTCACTGTATGCCATGCTTGTAAAGTTACAACAATATTTGAAAGGTATGAGGGATGTACTATTTGTGGCACTGAAAACACTAGTGACCTTCTTTTAAGTCAAGAAATAAACAATGAGTATCAAAAAAAATAGGAAGGAATGTACTTATGTGTATGAGAACACAGAGAATGTTTAATAAACAGCTGGGAAAAAGAGGTCACTTCAGCTACAGGATGTATGTATGAGAAAGAAGAAGACATACTGAGCTGCAATAAAATACTTTAATCTTTATGAGACTTCTAATCACAAACAGCTGGGAAAAAAATAATGGGGTTTTCAGCAATGCACCGATAATCAGAAAGGAAGTTTGTTTTACCAAGTAATTCCCATAGATTATTGAAATTTCAAGTATGTATTGTATCTTGAAAATAGAAGACATGTTGGTCTTTTTGTGGCTAGGAGTACTTTCACTTATTTTAGCTTTTTTTTTGTTTTTTTAAGATCCTTAAATATAACTAAATTCATATTTCAAAATAAAAAAAAATCAGCATGAGCACTAAATTTTAAGAGTATTTAAACAGCATATTACAACAAATAGAACTTTCAAGTCCTTTTACTAAAAAAATTAATATGCAAATATATATTTTTCTATCATAAATGTTAGTTATGGTGCAGAAAAAATGATACTTCAAAAAAACGTTTCAGCTACTTCTTTCTGGTCAATTCTAATCAGTACAGAAACACTTGCTGTAATTGCTGAGACACAAGAACCTGGGAAGCTAAGTGTAATGTTATTTATTTGCCTACTTCATGGTAGCAGCACAGCTGTGATGCCAGGGTTTCAGTGATGCTGCTCATCTTAGATAAACTCAGCTTTTGCATGTTTAAGTATGTTTAACCTCAGTTCTTCTCTATGATTAGTACCACAGTTATAAGAGAATGGCAACTGCTCTTCATTATGGCTAGAAACTGTGGGGATTTGCTTTAGATTGTGCTAAAATGAGATAAACTCTCATGCTGTACAAAAACCAAAAGGACGAATAAAATTCCATCTAGATGCAGATTGAGATGTGAATACATTTAAAATTATTGAAGTTAAATACACAGAAATTGACGTCTCACTTTCACAGAAAAATCAGTAGTGAAAAAGTTTCTAAAAGAAACAAGGTAGGCTAAAATTGATTTATCTGTACACTGTTTTCAGTTTTTAAATTAAAATCATCAGAATACGAGAGGAGAGAGCTGCTGTTCATTTCAAGAAAGGTTTCCATCCATTCCTACAGGTTAACTGAGCCTCATGGCAATCTCTCACTCAAGGAATGTAGTCATGGGAAACATCCTGTTCTCATGCCCATCAAAAACACTAGGGGGCTCATCAACATTGTTTTGAAAACTGTAAACATTTTCCCAAACTCTCATAAAAGTATAAAGCCAGTTTAATGAGGCCATCTATAGAACAAACAGAAACAACAGAGGTGGGAAAAACTGTTTTGAGCTGGGTGAAATGTAAGAAAACTGGCCAAAACTTTTCATAAAGTGGTGATAACGAATATGGAAAAAAAAGAGAAGATGATAAAAATATTCACTCTGCTGAGTGAACACATCACTGAATTAGATTCACTTAGATATTTTTTTATTTTATTTTTTCCCTTTTACTCAAAGAATATTATATTGAGAGATATATATCTATATCAAGCCTTGATATATATATAAAATCTTACCTTCCACCCTTTGGTGGAATGCTGGTTCACTGATGTTCTGAGTTACATATATTTAACTTTCAGATCCACTTCATTTTTTTCCCCCTTGCTTCTTGGAATGCTCCCATAGTGTGTGAAAAAAACAAACAAACAAACAAAACCACAAAAAAAAACCAACAAAACTTTAGAATTAAAATTCTGTTGATATTTGAGTGTTACAGATGCTATCCATTATTTTCTCCCTAATCTTGAGTATGAGGAAGCTTTATTCACAAATACTAAATTTATTTTTGTTGCCAACACCCATATATGAAAATGAGATATGGCTGATAGGATAAGATCTCTCCGTGTAACTTCATAATCCACAAATGCTCCACCATGGTATGCGAATGCTTTTATTCTATAAAATCCCAGCAGAGGGCCATAGACTATCTATGGGTATACCACTTATTAATCCTGTTAACTGCACTGAGCTGGGCAGGGGATTTGCCTCTTCTGCAGTCTTGAGTGAGTGTCAGAAGAGGTTTTTGCCACTTCACTTTCTTCTAAATCACTGTCTCTGAATGAAAAATCCTCAGTGCATTACCACTGGAAAAGGAGGAAATAAAAGAAGTCCAAGAGTGCCAGGCCACCCAGTAACCTAACAGTATGCAAAAGTAAGACTTCTGTTATCTGAAGAGAAGCAACACAACGTGGTTTCCAAGCCACATAAAGACACCTGAAAACTTTAGGTGTAGCGCTTGAGGTGGGGAGCAATAAAGAATAAGCTTTAAAACCAACGTTTTCAGCAGTATTTATTGAGTAAAAATTCATAATACCTTTTGTTTCCTTTTTTTCCCCAGAAAGGAAAGAATGCCTCAGCTTAATCAGAGATTATCTGGACAGTGTAATGTGGTTTTGTGCTGTTAAATATTAAAGTACCTCTCATAGACCCATAGAATGTTTTGGGTTGGAAGAGACCACTCAAGGTCATCTAGTCTAACCCCCTGCAGCAAGCAGGGACATCCCCAACTAGATCAGGTTGCTCGGGACCCTATCAAGCCTGACCTTGAATGACACCAGGAAAGGGGCCTCTTCCAAAGTCTGCATAGGAGCTTCTATGCTGTTTTCTGTAGTTACAGAAATGATAAACTGATGTTTTCTGTGTTGAATCTCTTAAAGTAAATTGTTTTAAACATCAGACCATGTTGTGGTATATGTGCACGCCCTCATTTTTCACCCATACAGACAAATTAAAATGTGAATTCAAAGCCTGAGACTTAATCAAACAAACTTGATAAAGAAATTCATTCGCAAGATAACATGTTCATTAATTGAGAATAGTAAATGTGATAAATTAACCATTTCTTCAAGGTTAATTAGAATGGGTTAATTGATTGTAAGGCTATTTACTCCGGCTGCAAGATCTCTGCTATGATTTACTTCAAAAATCCAACAACCAGCTTGACTTTCACCAATAGAAAATGTCCTTTCTGTCTTTGGTTCTGCTTTACCTATTTGTAAACAACTTTTCTAATTTTACTTAATGCTCCATCTTCATTCCCAACAGATTCTTTATTATGATTAATTTCAACCTCTAGACAGTTCACATCTTCCTCTGCTTCTGTCTCTAAGGAGCTTATTACTGATTTCTCTAAAAAGAAAAATTGACAAAATGTAATATTAAGTCTTTTTCCTTCAGTATCCTCCACCACCTCCTCACATCTTGGTTTTTGCAGCCGTTATTGCACTTCTCTTATCTTTCAACACCAATGAAATGTTTGTCATTTATGCTTTTTTTAATATTTTCACTTACACCAACTCCTTTGTGAATCATTTTATCAGTGATTTGGTTGAAGTGTTATGAAGTTACATTCTTTCTGTTTCTACATACAGAAGCAAAATAGTAACTGCTTGACACTATCTGTACCTCTGTACACCTATGGAAGTCTGACCCACAAACAGAACAGAAACAGAATAGCTTCATAGTTCTTGTCTCCAAGATGTTCTATTCTTCTGGTTTTTTTTTTTGATATAATGTGCCCTCTCTTTCACCCCATAACATTATTTGTCATTGCTGGGTATTTAACAACATATTCGATAGTCTAACAGTATGAGTAAGTATTTTCTGTATTTTTTTCATTGACTGTCCTGCAGCAGACCACCTTTGTCATTTGCTGAAGTGCTGCAGTGTCTTGGAATTGTAAAAGCATCCACATAAGTCCAATGGATCCTAGAACTGAGTAGCTTACTTGTGAATTTTAGTGCTGAGGAACATCCTGCACATCCATCAGTATTTGACGAGGAGGTTTGCTGAAATTCTTATTCATAGTTACCTCAGGAATTGTTTGTTTAACACCACTCTCTAGAAGGTCATTTTTATAATTAATACTGCTTCTACAGTTTAGCTGCCCTTTTCCTGATCTCCATGTCTCTGCATGTTTAAGGGAGTCATAGAATCATAGAATCAT
>NW_008621277.1:0-6906 GCF_000691845.1 Merops nubicus | reverse complement strand
CAAGAGAAACAAGAAACAAGTCAGAGATTTGTGACTGGAAAGGCAAGATGTGTATAAAATTAGAGAGGTCATTAATTTCAAAGAGATATTCACAAGCTTTGCAACTGCAGTAATTCATCAATTTGTAATTTAATATTTTATTTCTGTTCTTCAGTTTATTTATTCGCACTAAGAAATCAGAGACAGATAGACCACGGGGTGTTCACCTGCACATTGAATAAGCTTCTATATAGTAGAATGAGGTATTCATTTATTAATTTTTAGTTAGGATTATTAAAAAAAAAGAACAATAAAAATTTACTAGAAGTCAAGCCTTACTAGTGTTTTGTTCATATAGGAGAATTTATTCAATGTTAGTAAAGGCTGTAGTATGAAGGTCTAAAATTTAGACTTCAGACTTTGTCCTTTCACTAATAGTAAATGGCCATTAAGAAAACCCAAAGACTTCTAGGCTTACGTTACATATGACAACTCTCAGATAAAAGGCTGAATCAATTACTTATTGCCTTTGGGAAGAAAACTGGAATTAGCCTTCCTCAGCTCAGCCTTCTACCAGTGTTGCTTTTGCTACTTAGAGTGATACTTTTTACCTCTGTTCAGTAGAAAACAGCAGGTTAGAATTTGAAGGAATGGAAGTGAAAGTTCACATTTTTTCAAGTATATCATTTTCGAGTGAATAAAGCAATAAAACTGTACCAAAGAACAGTTGATTCTCAGTTTAGTGCACAGCAATCTGTATCTCAGAACTCACTCTATATTACTGCAATAATACTCATTAACTGTTGCTATTAATTAGTGCATAGCATATTTTGTTTATTACTTCTTTATGAACTAAGCAACAAACTCAAAGCTAACTAACATCAGCATGATGTCACTTTTCAAAAAAAAAAAAATTCTTTAAAAAGCTCTGACACAGAATTGAATTAAAAAGGCAGTTTCTGCAACAAAAATAATTTATATGTGGTCCTCCTGCTGACCCCTTGCCCAATATAGAATGACATTAACATGATATAAAAGCAAATAAACAGCCAACCCACCAGCCAAACTCTCCCTTCCGCTACCACATCACACACCAGAGATCCGAAGTGCCAGACAGCTGGAGGGAGGAACAAGTCAATGCACTTGCTCACTGCAAAGGATGTGAAGAATGGAGCAAGTTGGCTAAGCAACCATGCCATGGGAGATGGAATGAGTCAGACAATGGGTCCAATTATAAAGTATTTTCCCTGTGAGAGATTCATGATCCTGCAGCACCATCCTGGGAACTCCACTTACTATGAAGAGTCAGGGAGCCCCTTTTCAATAACCAGAATCCCCACACAGCACATCCACAGCAGAAACAAACCTCCCAACTCCACCACAAGCCATCAGTTCTTATATAGGCAGCTTCTTACCCCAACTCCAAGTTAATGTGAAAGGTGGGGGCACCTGTGGGTGATCTCCAAATCAGTCCCCAGCCAATGCTGGCCACACCCTGGGTGAAAAGCAATCAGGAGGATCTTTCTTGCCTGGTTGTGGACATCATCCATATGCCAACCCTCATTCAGGGCTGGAGGTGCCAGGTCTGAATGGAGCAGATCGTCTTGAGTGCCATTATGCATGATATATAGGACATCCAGGCAATCAGGTCCAGTCAGACGGGTTTATGAAAGGTAGGTCCTGCTTGACCAATTTGATCTCCTTCTACAGCAAACTGATCCACTTAGTAGATGAGGGAAAGCTTGTAGATGCTGTCTACCTGCACTTTAGTAAAGCCTTTGATACCATTTCCCACAGCATCTTCCTGGAGAAACTGGATGTCTATGGGTTGGACAAGCACAGTCTTTGCTGGGTTAAAAAATGGCTGGATGACCAGGCCAAAAAAGTTGTGGTGAACCGTGTTAAATTGAGTTGGCAGCACATCACAAGTGGTATTCCTCAACGCTAAGTATTTGGGCCAGTCCTATTTAATATTTTTTTTAATGATCTGCATGAGGGTATTGAGTGTACTCTCAATAAGCTCACAGATGATACCAAGCTGGGCAGGTGTGTTGATCTGCTTAAGTGTAGAAAGGCTCTGCAGAGGGATCTATCTGGACAGCTTGGATTGCAGGGGCCAAGGCCAATAGTATGAGCTTCAACATGGCCAAGTGTTGGGTCCTGCAGCTGGGTCACAACAACCCCAGGCAATACTACCAGCTTAGGGATGAGTGGCTAGAAAGCTGCTTGGCAGAAGAGTGGTTAGAAAGCTGCTTGGCAGAAAAGGACCTGAGGGTGTTGATCAACAGCCAACTGAACATGAGCCAGCAGTGTGCCCAGGTGGCCAAGAAGACCAACAGCATCCTGGCCTGTATCAGGAACTGTGTGACCAGCAGGATCAGGGGAAGTGATCGTCCTTCTGTACTTGGCACTGATAAGGCGACATCTCAAACACTGTGCTAAGTTTTTGGGCCCCTCATTACAAGGACACTGAGGTTCCTGAGTGTGTCAAAGCCAATGAAAGGCCTAAAGAACAAGTCTTACGAGGAGCAGTTGAGGGAACAGGGTTGTTTAGCCTGGAGAAAAGGAGGCTAAGGGGAGACCATATCACTCTCTACAACTATCTGAAAGGAAGTTGTAGTGAGGTAGGGATCACTCTCTTCTCCCTAGTAACAAGTTATAAGATGAGAGGAAATGGCCTTATTTATGGAGGTTTAGGTTGGATATTAAAAAAAATATTCTTCACTGAAATTGTTGTCAAAATGTGAACAGGCTGCCTAGGGAAGTGGTGGAGTCACCAATCCTGGGGGTATTTAGAAGGTGAGTAGATGAGGTGTTTATGGACATGGTTTAGCATTTACTAGCAGCTCTAGGTTAATTATTAGACTCGATGATCTTAAAGGTCTTTTCCAACCAAAACAATTCTACAATTCTGTGTTTGTATCATTCTATATTTGAGGAACTTAGGATATAAAATTTTAAAGAATTCATATGGTTTTCATGATGATTGTATGATTACTAACTGTGTAACTGTTCCATAGTGCTTATGCTATAACCTGATTAAAAAAAAAAAAACAGAAAAAAAAGAGACAAGGTTACTTCATACATAAAGTTAAGTCTGAATGACACTGCACAAAGGTAATGAATAACACACATAGAAAATTTAACTTAAAAAAGAAAAATTTGGGGAAAAAAAAAGTGTAAAGGCTATAAAAAAAAAAAAAAAAAAAAGACATCCAACTAACAGATGAAGAGAATATGAACTTTGTGAATACCAGAGCTGTCTTTGTTGATTTTTTTTTTTTATAAACGTGGTCCCTATGAAGTCATAGAAAGAAAGCCAAGGAAGGGAAATTTCAATATTGTTTAGTTTTACTGCCAATTTAAGATAATGGATATTAGTAAATGCAGAACTAAGGATTAAAGGAAAACCAGTAATACCAAAAGCCATGAATGCTAGTGTCCAAGTCTGTTTGAATCACAAAGTTAGGGATAAAAGCCACCAAAAATCTTTTATTCTTTTTAATATTCCTGAGCTGATAAAACCTCTCCTGTGTATGCAGATATGCTGCCTAAGAAGTATTTCTGTTTGTTAAACTCATGTCATCGGATGGTGAAACTAAGGACAAAAAAAGTAGTTGTGTTGGATGTGTTCTTAGAGGTGCTTTGTCAACATAGTTAAACCATAAGAAATAACCCAATAAAGAGAATTACACTGTGATGTAGTAAGGACATGAAAGAGTGAGTGTAACCTAAAACAAAACACTTTGCAATGCAAGAGAGAAATAAGGAGTGGAATGGAAGGAATACAAAAAGGTAGTTAGAAATTTACAATACCTAGGGAATGTATCTACAGATGGGCAGATTCTGTCATTACTGTCATATCATTGCTGACTAACCCCTTTGCAAGTTCTACCAAACTCTGTGATTCAAGGTGAAGCACTAAGCTGTGCAAATAAGCACAGGACAACTGAAATACAGTGTCAAAAAGAAAAAATAGAAAGAAAGCCAGAACTTAAGAGAAAGAAAAAAAAAAAATATGAGTTGTTAATACATACCATTAGGAATTTGGGAGGCAAAGGTAGAGACTACTAAATTAAGTAAGTGCCCATCTTTCCTACAAACAGCAGCAGACAGAAAGTATGCTGAGGCAGCTCAGAGCAAAAGGAAAAATCACGCAACCAGAGGTATGACCATGAGAACAAGTGGGTCAACCTCGAGAGCTGAGATAAAAATGAGGTGTGAATAATCAACAGAAAATCTGTTTGCCTGTGATTCTGCACCGTTCCCAGGAGAGAAATATGACAAGAAAGTTGTTTCTTGTGAGAGAGTAGAGGAACTTGGCCTGAGGCTTTCCCAGAAAAAACATGCCCCACATACAGCTTTCTTTCTGCTGCCTCTCAGGAGAACAGGCACATGTATATTTTATAAATAAATGATTTATGATAAATGATAATTTGGTATGAAAATATCCTTACTCTGCATGAGTAATTTTTTTTTTTTACTAAGTGGAAATAATTTTAGAAGGCTTCAAATCTGTTTTTGCTGGCCTAAAAATACCTATATACTGTACATACTATTTCTTTGGGTTTTTTTTTTCTTCCTTAGGAAACAAACAATATCATTAACACTACATTCCACTCAGAGCATTCTTCACATTGTTTCACAAATTATCCTTCTTTGTTCAGAAAGCTTTAACAATTACAGATGATCTGGAACTTCCACAAATGATTTAATTTTTTTTTTTTTTAAGTCGTACTGGTGGCTATTGCTTATGACATATAGCAGCCAGTATCCAGACAAGAGACTCTTTATCGCAGTGAACCCTCCTAGAAATATTTTACAGAGTACTTTCTCCTTCCAGTCTCTCTATCTACCAGACTGAAACATGCCTGCTGGTTATTCCCATTTCGAAACGTAGCCTGTTCTTTTCCTCTTTCCCCCTGTGAGCAAGGGCCTCTGGCCAGGCTTATCACACCACTCTGTAGATGACCCATCCACAATGGCATCCCATGGTTGAGTGTAAGGCATGAAGCCAAACACCTTAATACAGTTGGATTTAATCATAGAATCACTGAATCATTTAAGTTGGAGAAGATCCTCAGAATCATTGAGTCCAACCATAAAGGGGATGCAGCAGAGTGGAGGGGGGTGTGGGTTATGTGGAGGTTAAAGGTGGGTCTCAAAACCAGACCTTCCTCTCCACAGGCAGAGGTGTTGAAACAGAGAGGAGCTCAGTTATGACACTCTTATACAAACCTTGGCTTCTCTCATGCCAGACACAGCAAGCTCCAGACAGTTCTAACTGACACACTGCTGGACACAGTTAAGCGTCTCAGCCAAGCCGGTGGCACCTTACCTGAAAAGGTATCTAAGAAAGACCAAAGGCCTGACAGTGAGGAGTGAGGATGAATGTCGTTACCGACAACCCAACCCCGGGATAGCTGCCACCCTACCTCTACCGTTGGATACCATCAACAGATATAGTCTTCAATATGAAGGATGCTGCAAGTGGTGTTTATTGCATCGCTGCATTCATTTATAGATGACAAGACACGCCCACAACGCCCCTCGTGGGCGGTCTAAGCTTTCCGTTACATCACAAGATCTTCCGCACGCCGATCCCTGCCTAGGGTGGGCTCTACTCACCACAACATCTCCCCCTCCCCATGACAGAAGATGGGCATTCTATCTACAGCACAAGCAAGTCTTAATAAGTATAAAATAACAGTAATAAAAGATTCAAGAGATATAACAAATTCAAGGCACAGTTCATCTGAGTTCCTTCTTCTTGGAAGGGTGTTCTGTCAAGTCAAGGTGTTGTTGCTGTAGTATCTTGATTCTTCCATGGATGGAGGCTTGAATTCTCTTATCGAGTCAGGATTGCTCTAAGGGTTGATGTCCATTGTTCGCGGTTTTGGTGAATGATGCTATGGTTAGTATTCATTTCCTCTTAGATGTGACCTGCAATGACAACTTGACAAAGATGTTAGTTCTCTGTGGATTTGAACCTTTGATTACTTCTAACAGTGTCCACCATTTCTGAGTTAAGTCTGATCTCTGACTTCTGTCCCTGCAGAAGTGGCCTGACTTGCCGATCAGGTCGTATACAAGGAGCAGGGACCCACCTTACATCCCTGTCCTTGATGACAGCGGCGTACACTCGGCCCAAAAAACGTAGGGCCCATCCCTTCTCCCAGTCAAGGGACTCTGGAAAACGTACCTGCACTGGAGGATTAACAGGGGAATCGGTTAATGCAAAATGCTTAAAGATTGGAGGCATATTTGGGATAGATGGATGAACAAAGTGTTTCCATGCATAAAGCGCACACTGCAAAAGCAAATACTGCATACCTACTGGTAAGGTGGGACCATTACAACCCTCCCCCTCCCCAAGATGACAGAGGGAGGTTTTAAGTGACTGATGTGCCATCTCTACTATGGCTTGGCCAGTACTGTTACCTGGAATGCCGTGTGATAAAGTGATGCGCCAACGGTCCGCCCATTCCCGAACTGTCTGGGCCGCAAAGTTGGGACCGTTATCCGTCTTGATTACCCCTGGTCTGCCCAGCCATGCCATCGTGGTCATCCAGTGGCTGATCGTGACTCTTGCCGTCATTCTTCGTGATGGTGTTGCCATGAGGACTCTGCTAAAGGTGTCGATGGTTACATAAAGATGTTGTCAGGGTGCAAGCAGGGTGCATTCAGTTACATCTGTCTGCCAAAGGTCTCCTGCTGCAGAAGACTCTCGGCCGCATTATGGTACTGCAATTTCTGCCACGCTGCTTTCTCTGGATCATGCCAGACGATGACCGCGTCTTGAGTCATAAAAGATACATCGGTGAAGACTGTGCAAGCCGACAAAGGTTCTCTTTGCAGCTTGGCCCGAGGCAACACCTGTAAAATACGTAAATGTTGTGACCAACTTACTTGTGATGAACATACGAC
>NW_008621276.1:0-3943 GCF_000691845.1 Merops nubicus | reverse complement strand
GGCTGCGGCCTGGGGGGGGAGATGCTGTGAGAGGAGATGTTGGTGCCGTGCAGAACCCTGGGGTGAGGCTGAAGGCACAAGGCCGGGTGGAAAACCAGCTGCCCGGCACAGACGTGGCCCTTCCAGGGCTGAGCATCAGCCATCTGCTTTGCCCTCCCACTCTTATCCCACCCGTAGTAATTTTGCTGTTGGCAAAGAATCAATGGATTGAATTCCAAGTCTTCCTGCTGCAGGGGCTCTGTGGAAGGAGCCTGCACCACCCCACGCCCCTCCAGTCATAGAATCATGGAATCACTCTGGTTGGAAAGGACCTCTAGGATCATCAAGTCCAACCTTCCTCCCAACATCTCCCTGACCACTAGACCACAGCCTCAAGTGCTGCATCTGCTCGTGTTTTGAACCCCTTCAAGGATGATGACTCCAGCACCTCCCTGGGCAGCCCGTTCCAGTGCCTGACCACTCTCTGGGTGAAGAAATGCTCTCTTTGGGGCTATAAATGGGTCCAGAAGTGCACCTTCTGTTCCTTAGGAAGATCCAACACTTTATTTGGCTTTTTAATCTATTTCTCCAAAGAAACCTACACTTGAAATTTGCTATAAACTTTCCACTTCAAAATATTTATGATGGCCACCACTAAGTTCAACACGAATGTTCCTCCTCCCTCAACTGGTGATGAGTCTCATTCTTCATCTCAGATATTCATACTGAATTATTTCACTCTAAAACTTTCCCCTTCCCCCCATGGATTTTCTGTGTCAAGCCCAGTGTCTTCTCAGAAAACCTCCTGAATTCCCCAGACTGTGTTTTCCCTGGGGAAAAACCATCTGGACCAGTTTTGCTGAGCTGCTCTGCATCTCTCTGAACCAGCTGCAACCACAGCATCTAGCCTCTTTTTTTTTCATTTTAAACCCACTAAAAATAATAATGGAGTTCCCACTGGGCTTAACTGGCCCAGTGCTGGTGGTATTGGACATGCTGGTGGTACTGGACATGCTGGTGGTATTTATTCCAATATCATGGAGCTGCCATTGGCACAAGAAACACGAGGGACCCCTCTGCTCCTGCCAACAACCGTCTTTTCCTTGGTGGCTCTATCTGCAAACTCAACGAGATGCCATCATCTCAGCAAGGAACTACAAACACAGAAGATGTCCCTGATTTCCCTGTCTACAGGGACTAACCACAACGTTTCCAAGCCATGCTCTGTTTTGGAGGCTTCTGGGCAAACATGAGCTCAAAGATCAGGTCCTCTGACGTGGCTGATGGCTGCTTTGAAGCCTGGGGATGCCCACAGGGTGGGAATATTGCTTCTTGATGGCCCCTTCCTTGTGCACTTTGAGCTTTGGTGCTGCTGTTTCTGTCTACCTGGGGAGCGGCCAAAGCCTGGCAAATCCCAGGCTCCACCAAATGACCTCTGTTTAAACCTAAGTAAATAATCTAGTGTGAAAACAAACAAATCCCCTTTTATAATGGCTCAGAAATAGGCAGGTTCAGCCGCGGAGCAGACTGGATTTGTCTGTGGGCTGCTCTGCCAAGAAACCCCTTGGCCAAGGGACTGCCAAAGCCGTTGTCCCTCCCATCACACCACTGTCCATCCCAGCAGACTTCTCCTTGGCTTCTGGCTCTCAACGACTCCCCCGCCCTTAAAGCTCCCAGTCCCAGAGCTTTTGAGGTCTTTCCCAGTGCAGCCAATAGTTGGGTGCCCCAAATGGTTTGGTTTCCAACCTTTCCTGCTTAAAGCTTCCTCCCCCAGGGCTTGCTCACCAAAAGACTCAAGGATGCAACCAGGCAGAGGTTGGACCACAAGGACTCACTTGTGTTGGAGGAGACAGACTTGCCGATGTCGGCCAAGGACCGGTGGATCGGCTTCTTGGTTTGGTGACGGTGCTTCCTGAGGAGCACGTAGCTGATCTTCTCCCGCAGCTCTGGCTTGAGCAGACCATCCTCGATCTGCTTCTCAATGACATCATCTGCAAGCACAGAGCAAAGGGATTTGTGTCACCTCAACACAAACCCTCCCAGAAGACTCAAGACAACACTCGTTGAACCAAGTTGATGGTTCGCTCCTGTCTTGTGGCAAGCTGTTGTATATTTGCATGTAGTAAGTAAACACATTGAAATCTGTTCCCAGCACTTTAGGACGTGGAGAAAAATCCACCCCAAACCACTGGTAACCCCCCAGCTCCTACCTATGATTTGGGGCAAGGAGTAGCCATCTAAGTCAAGCAGCACCGTCCCTGTCTGTAGACACGTCCGCAGCTCAAACAGGCTGTGCAAAGACAACGTGGAGACGTGGGGCTTGCTCCACCTCTCCCCGCCTTCCTCCACCTTCTCTTCAAACTTTATCCACCTGAAACGAGAGCAGCAGCCATGGGGATGGCATGTGTGAGAAGAGAGGAAGAAAACTGCTTTTCCTGCAGCATTTCCTGGTTTAATATGTCCTGTAAAATTGTTCAGGATGGAAATAGAGAAATGCTTCTTGCTCTTGACAGCTCCCTGAGAGGAGGCTGGAGCCAGGGGGGGGTGATTGGGCTGTTCTCCCAAGGAACAAGCAAAAGGACAAGAGGGAACGGCCTCAAGTTGCCCCAGGGGAGGTTGAGGTTGTCCCTGAGGAACAATTTCTTGCCCTGGAGGGTTGCCCAGGGCTGTGCCAGGCTGCCCAGGGCAGTGGTGGAGTCCCCACCCCTGGAGGGGTCCCCAAGCCGTGGAGATGTGGGGTGAGGGACACGGGGCAGTGGGGACCTGGCAGTGCTGGGGGGATGGATGGACTTGGTGACCTTAAAGGTTTTTTCCAACCTAAACTATTGTATGATTCTGTGAGTCTCAATCAAGTGACACCATTAGACAAAGCACTGCTGGCACTGTTCTAGAGTGGAGCAAAACCTCTCAGCTCCACCCCTGAACTCAGCCCTGAGTGTTTCACCCTCCTCAGACTGCTCCTGTGAGATCTGGGTGGTTGTCCCACGGAGCTGCCCTTGCCTTAGCCAGGATCTGTGCCTGCCCAGACCAACTGTGCATGCAGGAAAGCCAAAAACCAGGGCATGGCCAACCTCTTTTCCATTCCTTACCAACGCCCAGGCTTCACCATGGGCACTTCATTCCCATGGTGGTGGATGAGAAGGTTTTTCAAACCCTTGGAAATCAGCCCTTCCACCTCCCTTCTGTATCTCTACAAACCACAGACTTCAGAACAAATCCAGGAGCGGTGGCTGATTCCTCCCTGCACCCCAGGAACGGGGCTCAGGGCTCCTGGGAGGTCAGGCAGCTCTCAGCAAGACGTCAGTTTGGGGAAGAAAGCTGCTTTTCCTTTCCAGGAGGTTTGCAGGCTCCGTGGATTAGTCTCCTCAGGGCTTAACCTTACAACTTTTAACTGGTACAACTGGGATTTGGGTTCCTGCCTCCGCGGAGGGCGCAGATGGGAAAGATGCGGGAGAAGAGTTTTGCAAAGAGCTGATGGCTCCTGAAGGGTTGGGGGGGCCCAGGGTTGTATTTGCTGCAGGGGGAACACTAAACTACTATCCCAAATTACCACCTGGCAGTGCCAGGAACGGTCTGTGCTGGGTACAGAACCCTGGCACATCCCAAAATTCAAAATCTGGCCCTGCTGCTCATCTCTCCATAGCTCCTCACCCTGATTTCTTTGCAGAAAATTCTTCTCCAGCCCTTCAGACAACACCCCTTTTTTTTGGGAGGAAATTCAAGCTTCCCGCCCCCGCCCAGCGCCGCCGGTGCTCGCCCAAAGCTGATTAAGTCACTTTTTGTTTCTTTTTCACCCCGTTTTCCTGCCGAAAGTGGGTTATTGGCGCGTGGGTCACTGGCGGGACTCGAGGCACATTTCCAGTGGCACCTTCGCCCCGGGACCAGCGTCCCGTGAGGCTTTGCCAAGGCTAAGGCAAAGCCCTGTCTCCCTGCTGGGCTCAGCTTCTTTCTTTCCCTTTCTTTC
>NW_008621275.1:11981-27161 GCF_000691845.1 Merops nubicus | reverse complement strand
CAGGAGTGTGGCTGGGGGTCTTAGCAGTGAAGACTGAGCTGAAGAAGTCATTGAGAACCTCAGCCTTCTCCATGTCACTTATAACCAGCTCACCCACTTCCTTTCTAATGGGGCCCGCAGCTTCCCTAGTCTTCCTTTTACCATTAATGTATCTGTAGAGATTTTTGCTATTCCTCTTGATCTCCCTGGCTAGGTTTAATTCACACTGAGCCATTTGGTTAGGATTTCCTAACCAAATTCCGAGACAAAGAGTGAGAGGCTGAATTAGGTTGGCAATGTTCTCACAAATCTGAGGGTTGTTTTTTCAGTCAAGGACTTTTAAATAACAGACCAACAATTCACAGAAATTGATGTAACATTTTGATCCTGCAGAAAAAACACAATGTCACAAATAGAGTCAGTGATAAGCTCTACTGCCCCAAAATAAAAAATCCCTGGAAATGGGACTGTGACTTTCTCTTCTGTAATATTCTTTTACAGTAATCATATTGTTCTCTTATATGTCATTCTCTATTTTGAGGCTTCATTTTGGCTTTAGGGAGGTTTTACATTTGTCCTTGTGAAGAACAGGCATTTTATACCTAAAAAGCATGAAACATTTCCTTAATCAGATTTTAAATTATGAGATCTGTTTTGCTAGGAACACACTTATCCCCACTCCATCACTGCAGTACCTAAGTCATGTGGGATTTTCATGTGTAGAAATGGGCTTTTCTACAGTTCAGTCTCTGTGTGTCTTTCATATTTGGTCTTGGTTGGTGCTCCCAACCAGTTGTCTGCAGCCACATGCTCCAGATATAGCGCTTCTGATCCAACCTGCCCATCACACTCACCCCTATAACAAGATGGTTTCTTGCACCAGCAAGAGATGGTACCATTACAGCTGTGAAATTATTTACATCCCATAGAACATCTTTCTAAAGGTATCTGAAAATGCCAGTACACCTCCAGTGTTGTTTTTAAAACATGCAGGCACCCAGCTTCTTCAGAGAGTCAGCAGCCTTAGAGTTCCCAAATTCATCTTGCTTGAAACTACCTTCCAAATTTTATTGACCTGATTTCTTTGATCTTCCAACAAGTATCTGTGCCAGTGTCTGAGAGCAAGCTCCAATTTGCCAAATGCTGGTTTATGATACCTGCAGGATCATCTGTCTACTTTTGGAGCTGCTAATTGAAGAGCTAGACTACAAGCTCTCTAAGGGACAAAACGTTATCAGCTTTTCTTTAAGAAGTGCCACAAATATTCCAATAGCTCCTCTTAAAAGGAAATTTGGAATTCACAGCCAATTTCCACCAGTGCAAGTTTCCCATGGATACTATCTAGCTTCACTTTTTGAAAGCAAATTAACAATATGGTGTGGAATGGAGCTAGCATCTGTGCATTTACTTATGCCCAACAGCCTGTGCTTTGACATAATGCACAAAACCACTAATTCTTGCAAGATCAAACCTCAGATCAATCAAAGCATTGTCTACATGAACTCTTAATAACAAAGGAGAGAGTAAGGAAATAAAGAACTATAAAAAGAGGATAACTCTGTTTTCAAGTGAAAACAGGTGCTCAGGCTGTCTGAAAAATGAGAATTCAATTTGTAGCAACAAAACCAAGACCACTTGAAAATGTTCGGGGAGAGAGAGAGAGAAAGAAATCCTCAAATACAGACCTGACAAGCCTCCCACACTTGGTGAGACACTCATGCAGCTGGCTCCTGCCTTGTGCTCCTCCTTGAGCAGAGCTGTATCTCAGTTCTTTGCAGTGCAGTGTCACAACCGCTCTCCTGCTCTCTGCCAGAGGTGGCCTCAGGCATCAGGGTCTTACACAGCAGCTCTGGCACCAGCTGGGCAGGGACCACATTCCAAGGAGCACAGCTAAAAGGCCAAGATTCCTGCCTTCATAGCCATTGTGACAATGTAACTTGTCTGAACATCCCCATACAGGTCACCTCTCCCCTGACTTGAGCCATTCCTTGATCTCACATCTCTCCAGAGGAGTGGTCTGCACAACTGGAAAGTGACTGTCAAAAGATTTCATTTAGTCTAGAGATGGGGGCACTCTCCAGGATATGGGAGATCCATGTTACTGTCCCTGAGCACCCCTTTTCAGCCATACTAAGCTGTCTCCTGCAGCCCTGCTAAGCACACAGCAGGTGAACTGCAGCCCTTCTGGAGGCTGTTGTGTTTGTTCTCACTAAAATTACAGCCCTCCTTAAGAAACCTCCCCTAGAAAAGTTTTATCAGAGAAAATAGATTTACAGACAATTTCAGTTTTGACAAAACAGTACTTCCTAGTGATAAGCAAAGCTCTCACAGTCACATCATAGTGCATTGATGTATGTTAATTACTGGGATGTGGTGAGCTTTGCTCACTGTTTACAAAAGTGAAAGCATGGGCAGGAACTTTTTCTGTCAGCTGTCATAATTTGCAACAAGCTAGTGTTCAGTGAAGAAAGTTTCTGGCAAGCTGACAATCAGAAATTTGAAAATCAGAAAGAGCATTTATCAGCCTTGAAAAACAAGTGTAACATTAGAACATGCTTAATGCAAGGCTTGCTTTCACTGCGTACAGCTGACCTGTATGGAGTGGAAACAAACAAATAAGGAGCTGTTGAGAGAGAAGGAAGGGAATAGATTACCTGTCAGGGGGAAAAATATTATGGGAATTTGCACAAAGTCTAAATCATCCAGTTTATCTTGTTTACTAAGCTGGAAATTTCTGGATATAGCTCACAGTAGAAGCCCCTCTTTATCTGTCTATTTTTGCATATCTTCTGAGGGAATTCACCTTACACTTGTTATGCAAGTGTTTCTATCTCCACTGAAGACAATGAAGAATGCTGAACTGGAAAAGACTTAATGAAAAAGCCACCAAAGTTTGTAGGGTCCATCACATCAGATTGAACTGTTGCTCTAATAAGGTCAGTGTGCTTCTATCACAGAGGCAGTGATGAGTAACTTGGCAGAGGGAAAAATGCAGCACATCTGAATCCTGATTTAATGGAACAAATACATCTGTAACTCACATTTAACCTTTTAGTTTCTCACTGACTTTTAAAACCACTGATAAATATTTTGAAGCATGATGCCTGATACTATTTTTCTAAGATATGTAGCTACAGCAAGAATGTGTTGCTGAGGAAACAGCCATAAAGAGCCTTCACACTACAAGTATCCAGATGAAACCGCTTCAGGGCTATAGAACTTAATGGCGGGGCTCCAATAAGGAACAGGACAAGACATGCCTGCCCTGAGATGAGGGGGAAGGAGTACCAATGAGTACAGAAGAGTGGGATCAAGAAATGGAGAGAGTCTTCTGTTTCAGAGAGCTGCAAGATGAGCTATTTGGAGATTATGTATTGAAAGTTAGCAAGATAACATTTAAAAAGGTTACATGATTACTCTGACAGCTTTTATGAGCTGCTTACCACATCTAAGGAAGCAAATTTCCCTCATAAAGAAAAAAAAAAATCCCTCTATTTCCATATGAATCCTTCTTCAATGTCCAAAGCTCAGAGAAAACCATCTGGCAAATTCATACCGGACTAACAGCATCAAGCAGAAATTTCCTCAATAGTGCATCTAGTTTGCAGCATGGGTGTTACTGATGGAAAACATCAACAAGGAGAAGACTGAATCTCTAACCCTGCTAATACATGTGCTTTTCTTCATCCCTCCAGATGATACTGTGATACCTCAGAGGCTCCATTGAACGTCTTTTCAGCTTTAAAGGTATAGGCAATAGTGATGGTTCCCAAAGGCCCATCAAGGATAGATGCCACTCTGAGCGACAAATTAATAGGCGTAATATTTCCATTACCCATCAACTACTATTGCCCTAGATTGAAGTGGCAGCATCTAGAAGGATTTTGGGTTGGGATAAGGGGGCCAGAAGGGCAGTTCCCAAAAGTGCTAACCAGCTGGCTTATTGTCTTCCTCATGATGACAGAAAAATGTTTCTGAAAAATTCCCCATCACCACACTTGAGACATATAACAAATGTGAAGTTATAAAGTTATGTTCAAATTTCTGATGCTGAAGTACTTCTTATCTTGAGAAGAAAACTGCCTAGAAGCCATACCAGTACATACTACCAGTCAGAGGTTCTAAACCCAGCATTGCTTAAATAGCCTGTTTCAAACGAGCACCTTGTCTATAACACCTTCAGGTTATCTTACTATGAATACTTTCTTTTGGACTGTCTTGTTCAACTTTTCATGGATTTGTACCAACAAAATAATTTTATGTTCATATTTAGCCCACAAATACTGAAATTTTCTGGGAGATACCCTCAGAATGGGAGAAAAATGAGTCTAGGAAGATGAAAACGGATCTCTTAAAGCCTTGCAGGTTGATAAGCACTAGCGTCAAAGCAAGGAACAGGTGGAGAAACAATGTTCTTCATGGATGCTTCACTTGAGCTTGGCAAAATGCATTTTAAGAGCTTAGTTAAATGTGATGGCAATTTTTCAAAAGACTTCAAAGGAATTTTCAAGTTAAGTGCAAGGTAGTTGTGAAGGGCATACATTCTTTTTCATGTTCACCACAAGAGAGTACAGGATGTACAAGGAGGGGCTGGGAGAGCAGGGTTTTTTCAGCCTTGAAGAGTCAATGCATTACTTCCTTCAACTGCCTAGGAAAAGGGTACAGAAACAGTGCATCCATGCTCATCCTGGAGGAACACAGTGAAGAAGTAATGGGTACAAGCTAAAACACAGGAAATTGCAGTAAAGTACAAGAAAAAAAGCAATTCAGCAAGAGGCTGGTCAAAAACTGGAAAAGGTTTCCCAGAGAGGTGGTGGGATTTCCATCCTCACAGATATTCAGTACTATGTTGGGTATGGCCCTTACATAGTTGTACCTGCTTGGAGCAGTGGTGGGATTAGACGGCCTTCAGATTTCCCTTCCAACCTGAACTATTCTGAGATACTATGACACAGTCCATAAGACTAAATTACAGCAAGGCAGTTTGTTAGACATGTAGATAAAACTTTCCAACACTCAGGAAGAGTGACACTCTGAAACCACTTGTACTTGGGTTATGAACGTCACTAGAGGTTCCCAAGAATAGTGCAGCAGAACATGTCAGATAAGTTTGTTTGATCCTGTTTTGGGATGAGATACTGGGAGTTTTATTCAGTGTTTAGACAATTTGCCATAGTGTTTTTAGTGAAGAGCCATAATGCTCTTTTTTAACACTATGTTAGAAAGAATAAAGAAAGATATTGACATATTCTTTTTCTGACTGCTTGTCACAACAGGATATTATCATTAGTGGACAACACACAAACCAGGTCTCTCCCCCCGGTCTTAAATCATACACAAGGGATCCAAAGCAGCCAACCATTGGAGGAATGAAGAGGTTTATGAATTCACTCACAATGCTGAATGCAGTAGACACAGGAGGAAACTGACCAAGGACCCAGGCAACCAGTCCAACTAATGATGGCATTATTCCTTCCTCTGCTCCCAGCTGTACTGATGTCCCATCAGTGACAGGGGCTCTGCCTACAAGGGGTAGTTTGAGGTCCCATCCAATAACTGGAGATCTTATATAGTATATTCACTACATAGGCAAGCTCCCAACATTACCACAGGCAGAACCAGCTTTTATGCTGCTAACTTGGAAGTTGGACACCTGATGTTAATGGTGAAGACAGGGGCACCTGGTAGTGATCTCCTAATTGGTTCCCACCCAAGACTGGCCAGGCTCTGGGTGAAAGCCAATCAGAAAGGTCTTTCCTGCCCAGTTGTGGACATCATCCATATGTCAACCCTGATTCAGGGCTGGGGGTTTAAACGCCAACACTTCAACTATTTAAGCCACTTAAAGGTTAAAATAGACACAAAGAAATTAGATGCTAACCTATCAAACTCCAGCTTTGAAACATGGTGCTAGAGAAAAGTAATGAGGCAAAAAAATTTCTTAGATGAAAAAGAAAATGCTGTCAGATTAACTATTTAGGGAACACACATAGAGAGGCATAAGGCTAGTAGTGGAGAGATTTCTGATGTAACCCGTGTCATGGTCTAATACCAGCCTGGAACTAAGCACCACACGGCTGCTCACCCACTCCTTCCACTGCCGGTGGGAAGGGAAGGAGAATCAGGAGAAAATGGTAAAACACTATATGTTGAGATAAGGACAGATTAATAGAACACAAAGAAGCAACTGTAATAATAATACAAATGAAATAATATATAAAATGAGTGGTGTACAACACAATGTAGCCTGAAGAGACATTATCAAAGGTATTATCTTACTTTTGGGACAAAATTTCCTGTGCAAATGGTATATAAAGAGCTCTTCACAATTATATACATGAGAATCAGGGGATATTACTGTAACATTTTGTTTCCAGTAGACACATGGCCCACTAGCAAATGTTTTGTTTAATGAATCTCTCATTCTGTCACCGTGGATATAATAAGTTATGGAAAGATTTATAGACAGTCAGAGGCAGGGATGACTGTCAGGTGAAAAACTTTTCAATCACTTAGTGGTGGGAGGCTAATAGGTGATTGAACATATCTCAAGAGTAGGAAAAGGATGTTATGAATATGAAAGCAAAGAAGGGATTTCAAAATTAAAACTCATGATAATGCTTATTGTAATTAGAAAAAAAATAGTTTGTAAAACTACAAGGTATAATCACAAGTGGTGAACATATATTCAACAGTGCCGTCTTTCATAATACTATGAAAATGTTTTTTCTCATCATTAACTAAGTCAGTACCTTTTAAGAATTGGAATTGATTTATTTTGTTTATAGATACTAACACAATACCATTCTCCTACCAACAATTCTCCTAACACAGCCCATGATGCCATTAAAGTACTGTTAATAGATTTCTCTTACTCATCAGTATTGATTTCTTCCTCATCATTGAAACCCACCACCTTCTCTACACAAATCATTGCCCTAGCTTTATAAGGGTTGTGGATGTAATGTAGGAACTAACACAGAATACAGATAAAGCTGAATATTTTATAATTTGCCTTACCTTTCTCTTTCCAAGAGTCACAAATTTTCAAAGTAAAGCTACTGACCTAAGTTTTGCTAGTGAGACAACTAACATGCCTTGCCCATATGCCATAGCCACATGGCAAGAGTGGAAAGCTGTTCAGGATTTCAGATTAGCTCCTTGAGCAACTATTGGCTCTCAAGCAATTTCCTCCCTGCTCCAAGAACATCTGCACACTACCAGCCTCCTCAGGGGCTGGAAATCAGAGAGCCAGGACACCAGCAATATAGTAATTTTCCCTGGAAAAGAAGAAAAAGACTCAGTTTTCCTCTTCCCCCCCTCCCCTTCATCCACCATAAATTTTTTTCTGAAAGGATTTCCATATTTAGATCAGCTGTATTAATAAACAACGGAGATTTCCCCATCTACCAATTCCTTCCCTGCTAAGCTGCAAATTTCCATTTCTTTCCTCCATTTATTAAGCCAATGATTCATTTTATACCTCAGAGAGTTACTGTAAGGCTGAAGCACCCAGTATGTGTGAAATGTTCATATCAAAACAAGCCACAAGACAGTTTACAAATTCCTAAAAAGTTGTTAATGTCAGAGTAACCCACGAATACATTTCTCACTGACACAGTTTGACCTTTGTTTGTATTTGCAGCAGGAAGAAAGCTCATTCCTTAACACTTGTCTCATGAAGACCTCTTTCCCCAGGCAATCACTTTAAAAATATGACTCTCTAGACCCTGCCTGAGTTTATTCCCAGCCTTTAAGAGTAACCAAAGTAGCTGGTGGAGCACAAATAGAACAAACTTTGTGTTTTACTCTGAAAAGAAATGTTTTGCAAACAGTGGATAAGGAGCAACAGACCAGATGCATGAATGAAATGGACTCAGGTTGTGCCAGGGGAGGTTTAGACTGGATATTAGAGAGTATTTCTTTCCTGACAGAGTGGTGAGGCATAGGAGCAGGCTGCCCAGGAAGGTGGTGGAGTCACCATCCCTGGAGGTGTTCAAAAGACATGTGGATGTAGCAGTTGGGGAGATGGTTTAATGGTCATGGTAGTGTTGGGTGATGGTTGTACTTGATGATCTTAGAGGTGTTTTCCAACCTTAATGATTCTATGATTCTATGGTGTGGCTTGCCCTAATCTTTCCTATATCATCTTCTAGCATGACATATGCTCCCAAACACTCAGTGTCATAGCTGGCAAACAGCCAGGTGTCTTGTGGTGGGCTGATCCTGTCTGGATGTCAGGTGCCTACCAAAGCTGCTCTATCACTGTCCTACTCGGCTGGGCAGGGGAGAGACAATACAACAAAAGGTTTGTGAGTCAGGATAAGCACAGGGATATCACTCACCAAGTACCATCACAGGCAAAACACACTCAGCTTGGGGAAAATTAATTTATTACAAATCAAATCAGACTAATGATGAAAAATAAAAAACAAGTCTTAAAACACCTTCTTCTGACCCTTCCCTTCTTTCTGGCCCCAACTTCACTCCAAATTTTCTTTAACTCCTCCCCCCTCAGCAACACAGAGGGAGCACTCTGAGTAAGTTATTCAGTAGTCTGAATAAAAGTCCTGCTTTCAGAGCTCCAGGTGCTGCCTCTCGGTGAGTCCTTTTCATGCCCTCTCATCCCACCAGTGTGTTCTCCAGTCCTGTCCTGTGCCTTATTCCCTCTGTTGGGTCAAACCAATCCCTTTCCCTTGTCATGAATCACTGTTTGTCCTTTGGTAACATCTCTGCTGTAAAGAGGGAAACCCTTCCTGCTCATTTTCTGCAAAACCATAGCATTTCCCTCAAAGGGGCTTGCTGCTTATAAGCCTGAGCACTCACTTCCCTGAAGTTCTCTGGCTTTACTTTCAAACAAAAAGATTTTTTCACTTCTCCAAATAATCAAATAGCTTGCTGCATTTCTTCAGCAGGGAAGACATCTCTATTCTTTCTATGTATTTTGTAAAGCACCTTGAAAAGGGCTGTAAAAAGATACGGTTTTATTAGTTTTGTTTATTTTCAAGCTCCATGCTGTTTGATGAAACTACACAAAAATGCTTCCTACAGAATAGCCCGATGCTTGTCCTGTCTGTCCTCCAGAGTTCTTTTAAGCCATATGAATTAGGAATATCCTTTTATAAAATATTTCTACTTTTTCCTATAGTGGCTAAAAAAATATAATAAATAACTAAAAAAGATAAACGTGTTGTACAGTGGCTATATGAGGGAATCTAATCTGATACGTTGCATGTGTGACATCAGTTAATGTTACTTGAATAGGTAGGACTCAAAATTTATGTGATCCCGGCCAGAACTTGTATGAAGAGTTAAGCTTGTAACTTCATATAAAGAGCTTTATATTAGTCATCTGATGTTAATGGACTTTGAGCTGCAGCTGTGATGTTCATGGGCCTATCATTTGGTTCGTGTGACTTAACTGTATTTTTTGTTTAAAATTCATTTATCAGAGTGAAATCAGAAACATAGCTTCTGTCACTTGCAGAGCAATTACTTTCAGTATAAAGCCTGTGAAGAGAAAGGTCTGCTTCTCTTTAAAGAATAGGTAGAATTTAACAGAACCTTGTATGCCAGCAGCATACTATCTATATCTTGCTCAGCTACCATTTAACACTACAGAAGCCTATAAACATGTTTCTAAAGTTTTCCAAATTTTGCACTGTGTCTATGCCAAGCCTGTGCCCAACCCAAGTGACTCCTTGCCATGCCCCTGTTTTTCTCTAACAGCTGTGGCTTGGAAGCCTCTCACACACGCCTCTTGAGCTTCCACATGAAGTGCAGTTGCAGCTGCTACCATCTGATGTTCAATCAGGTGAAAATAACACTGTTGTAATAGCTTTATCTCTCTTGGGGACAGGGCATCCTGAAAAATATTTCAGTTACTTTCATAACATTGTATATGATCCATTTTTTTATTACTGTTAATATTATGACTCACGCTTATGGTTGCCACACTGAAGAATGAATTTGTATGTGCCTCTGGGTTATGGCACAATCATCAACAAAACATTTTTAAAATGCACTAACAGAAACACAATTAAAAACCATCTATATCATCATGTGTTGGTGGTATCTACAGGGTGCAGTGGAGTGGCTAAATTTCACTTTTCCCTCTCAGATAAGGAAAGAGAAGCTCCATACCAAGAAACAGCTGCCAGGGAGCACTGGAAGTATGTGTCTACTTATGGGGCAGAATTGTAACACCTGCCAAAGTACCGTACTTTTAATGTGATTTATATAGCTGGAGGTAATCACTGAATTTTAGGAGTTGTTAAGATGAAAAAACAAAATAAATAAAGACAATTTAAAAAAGAAGATATGGTTGTGTGGATGTACAGATAACAGCTTTATGCCTACATATAAGATTCCAAAGTTTGTTTTTTTCAGCTAAGAAGAGGACAGGAGCTAGAGCAAGACTGTCAAGAATGAGGGGAGGGGAAGGGGAGCATGATACACTAGGTAAGTCCTACTAATCCCCATGCAGGAGTTGAAGTACCTCCTTCCTCAGCTGGTGCTGTGACCCATTGGTCCGTCATCAGTCAGCCCATGCTTCTCCCCATTCTATCCTGGACATTTCTTGCACCATGACACAAACCAGAGATAAGAAACATTCTGAAATGCTGGGGTCTGAACCCCGAGCCCTGAATTAAGGTTGACATATGGGTGATTCCCACAGCCCTTCATACAGAGGGGGTGAGTTTGCCTTATAGCTTCCCCCCAGGGTGCGGCCGGCCCTGCAGGGAGAGCCAGAAGGGAAATGAGCCCCAGGGGTCCCGCAGTGAGCTGACAAAGGTCAGGGGTCTGCTTGGGGATAAAAGCTGGGACCACTTGCAGGGAGTCAGGAGTGTCTGTCTGTGGAGTGCACGCCACAGAGCTTCCTGGTTCAGGGCAGTCCTCCTGACTCTCCCTGGAGCTGGGCCCCAGTCTGCTTAAACCTTTGCGAATACAGGCGGATTGGGTGAGAGTTGCCATGTGGGCACCTGTCTCTTATGTGTTTAACTTGCTGGTCTGGCTGTTTCCCATGCCAACTGTGGGAAACCTCGGGTCTCTGTACCACCTGTTGTGGCCCGAGTCATGTCATTTGTGGGATCGTTGGGGGTGGCATTGATGATGTACGAGCTGCTTGACCTGTTTGTACCCCCGTCGTTCATTTATATTGTAATATTTTTGTCTACAATACAGTCTGTATATTGGTTCATCTTCCTGCTGGTGCTATTGTTTTTGTTGGGCCTGGTCATTGGCAAAACACATCCCCAGACTGAGGAGGAGAAATGTGCTCTGAGAGCAAGAAATACCAGCTTACCTTCAGCAGAGGGTAGTGTATTAATGTTAATTTTGAGCTGAATAAAACCGTTTTAAGTAAGGGCATTTCTGGCTGTACAAAATACTTCTTCTAGAAGAAAGTGAAGACAGAGGGTATGTACATATCCCTAAAATGCATCCTGCCATTTCCTTGGCTAATCAACAGTGTCTTTGCCAAGTACATTACAATTTCACAGTACAAGAGTACTGTGAGATCAATCAAACAATTGTCCAACAGATGCAGAACTTCAACGCTGTGTTTCAGATTTTCAGAAGTGAAAAAAAAATAGAGTCAACAGGTTTCTTGCCCATTACTAAAGAGTAACTTTTAGTTCCAGGCCCATCATCAAACTGTCTTCATGATCACTTCCTGGTATTGCTTTTTGAAAACCTTTTTGCACAGTACAATATTTTAAGAATGATCATGGCTTTTTTTTTTTCCTGAGACAGCTAAGCACTTGCTTTGACAGGAGGCAGTCTGAACAAAATACACTAGCAGTAATAAGGAGTCCTCTTCTAAGACATGATGGCCTCTAGCAAAACATTCTGCAGTGTTTAATAGAAGTTTCCAAACTCCCTCTTTACCTTCCACCTTTTTCCCACCTTACCAAATCTTCCGTAATTCAGTATCCATCTTTCTGCTTCATCTCTGTAGACTGAGGCCCTCTAAATTGTTTATGTTTTTAAACACTTTGGAACATATTTCAGTTGATTTGAAGTGAGAGAGGTTGCTTTTCTGTTGAAGTGGTTGGAGGAAATACAAACCTCCATCTTTCAGAAAAGGGAATTCTTTCAGTTTTGATCACAAATGCAATTATTTTTTTTCAAATATAATTTTCTTAAAGGAAGGAATTAACTGTTTTTTTTTCCCCAACTTTAAGAAAAATAAAAGACAACCCACTATTATTCCTTGTGGTGCAATTCTAATACAGAAACAAATGTAGACTGAGTTAAATACCCATGAATGGAGAGATTTGAATAATATTTCTACATAATTTTTGCACCTAATTGTTCTTTTGCAATCTCCATTAAAAAGTACACAAAATTCACTATAGACATTACCTAGTGCAGCTGTAGAGTATTTAGGTGTTAAGGATAGTTAAACTTACAGCGGAGAGAGGTGAAACTGAAGAGTCCTCCACTCTCTAGTTTATCTGGTACCTCTACACTGCAAAAAAAATGATATTACAGAGAAGATACCTGATCTGCAAACTTCAGTAACTCCATGATAAAGCTTTTTTTTCTCTGGTTTCCAAAGAAGAAACAAAAGCATTGAACCAGAACACCTGGTATGTTCCCCACACAAAAGATATCTAAATGAGAAGAAGCCAGGATACATAAAGTGACACTCTAATATCCATACTAGTTCATTAGAAATTAACCCCACAAGCAGGTCAAAAGTCCACGTACCATACTCCTGTAATATCAAATTTTTGGAGCCTCCTAAAAGGAAGAGAGGTGAGACAGGCTGCAGCAAATATGACTGATTCCCAGGCTGTCTGCATGTGTCTACCCCATGTTACCTACCTCCAGGACCCGTGGGACAACATAGCCTGTCCCTGGCGCCCCATCCCCTACCCAGTATTATAACGAGGCTCTCACCCCTTCCTCCACCTCTTGCTGCCTCCTGGAGATAGGTTGCTACATAAGAGTGAAAACAAGTAATTTGTCTGCAGTTAGAAAGTGAAGTACTTTTCAAAGCTTAAATACAGGTTTCCAAAGTCATCATGCATGTTCCTGTGACAATAATGGATTTTACCTGTTAGTCATTCCAGTCTGGGAACTGCTGAACAAACAATAAGGATTTAATCATCTGGAAGTAGATTTTGTGAGCAAAAACATAATATTGGTTTTTAATATACCTTTTTAGCTGTAAAAATATCTTGGCCAACTTTCCTTTGTTGTTCAATGAAGTGTGCTAAGTTGCCCAATTTGACAAGAAAACCTCCAAGACTCCTTTCTGCTGCATCCAGAGGAATTTGGTTGTTCATGTTCCATGAAAGGTATAAATCTTTAGGACATATTCTTGTATCACTTTTCAAGCCTAATATTTCTACAGCACAGAAAAACTTATAGGATCTCATACTTTCATAAAAGTATGCAAATGGTAAATCATGGACAAGAACACAGGTTATTTGGAATGAAAAGAGTTTTTTAGGGCCTACTTCTTTCTCAGTTCATTTGCTTCTAACTTGATAAACACCTTACACTGTAAATTTTTAGCTTCAACATTCTCTTTTTGTGACCATTTAAAGGCCAGAACTTTAGTTAGAAAGGTGTATGGATTAAAAAAAAAAAAAAAAAAAAAAAAAAAAAGGAGGAACAGAGTAGGAAGATTAGTTTGTGTGAGCATCATTCGTTTCCTCAGGTAAATCAAGTACCCTGAGGTCATCATGTAGAAGCAATGAGAAAGTGCTAGTCTTGTCCAGAAAGGATTCTCTTGAATATTTTCATTAACAAAGATAATTGCAATAGAGCAGCTAGTTTTCAAGTACCAGCCTGAATCTCACAGCTCTTCTCCACACAGCAGTGCAACTGAAAGGCTGTGAACACCTCTGACTGTTCAGGACTGATTTGGTACTCCCAAGATGAATGTAGAAGCATTGCATTTATCGACCTGATACCAAAAATATTTGACATATGTGATGTTATTAGCAATCAAGGATGTGAATGTTATGCAGAGGGCTGAATCTCTACAGAATTTCGACAAGAACAGTGTTGCCAGGTATAAGAGCAAATCGCATGATTTATACTAGTGTGTGTAAAGGATTTTTGGTCCAGTGGGACTAACCCAGACTGTGTTTCTGAGAAAATTTGCCCTGTAATGAAAATATCCACATTATTTGTGATTTTGTACAAAGAACGAAGTTACCAGGAAGATGTCTGGTGATCAGATCTGTTCGCAGTGAATAAAATGAGAGCATTCCTCCAAAATTCAGGAACACCAGAAGTGGGGTAGTAATATATAAAAATTAGGAAGAAAAAAGATGTGTTGAGTTTGTGCTTGGTGGGGCTTTGGTAGCAGGGGAGGGAGCTACTGGTGTGGCTCCTGTCAGAAGCTTCAAGAAGCTCCACCAGCTCCAAATCAGATTTGTCTCTGGCCAAGACTAAGCCAATCAGTGCCTGTGCAATAACATATTTAAGAGGAGAAAATCTGCTGGGCGAATTCCTTTGTTTTGGGAGTCCTTTTTTTTTTTGAGAGAGAGACCTTTTTTTTTTTGTTTTGTTTTGTTTTTTTTTTTGAGAGGACTCAGAAAAGGTAGATACAAGCATGCAAACATGGCCAGTGAGGATGGAGAGGGGGAGGCTTACTAGAGCAGCCATCCCCCTTTGGTCCTGCTGAGATCACAGGCCCTTAGAGATCAACGATGGAGAAAAATCCCATCTGCGGCCTGTGGAGGGTCCCACACTAGAGCAGGGGACTGATTCTGGAGAAGTCCATGATTCTGCAGGAAGCCCATGCTGCAGAGGTCTGGCACTAGGAGGGTTACAGCCAGCAGAAGAGACCCACAGTGGTAGGAGGAGTTCGTGGAAGACTGTCTCCTGTGAAAGGGACCCCACATTGCTGCAGGGGAGGACTTTGAAGAGTTTTCCCCTTGAGCAGAAAGTGGCAGAAACAACATGGAATGGATGGGGACTGACCACAGCCCTCATTCCCTGCCCCTCTGTGCCTCTGGATAGGTATGAAGTAGCAGAGCTGGACCCAGGAAAGGAGGTGGTGGAACGGCGTATTTAAGATTGGGTTGTATTTCCCACTGTGTTGTTATTGACACCCGAACCCTGGGATCTCTGCCACCCAACCTCTGCCGTTGGGTACCATCAGCAGACACAGGCTTCAATGTGAAGGATGCTGCAAATGGCGTTTATTGCGCAGCTGCAATTGCTTATATAGCACAA
>NW_008621275.1:0-11920 GCF_000691845.1 Merops nubicus | reverse complement strand
CTTATATAGCACAAGCCACACCCACAAGGCCCCTCGTGGGCAGTCTGAGCTTTCCGTTACATCGCGAGATCTTCCGCACGCCGATCCCTGCCGAGGGCGGGCTCTGCTCACCACAACATCACTGTTCTACTCCGATTCAATTGGTGAATTGGTGGTGGTTTTGTTTAAATTTAATTGATTCTGTTGCCCCAAATCAAGTCTGTCTTTTGCCCATAACCGTAACTGCTGAGTGAGCCCTTCCTGTCCTTTGTCTCAACCCTCAGCCTTCTCTGGCATTTTCCCATCCCCATCCCACTGGGGGGGGTAGGAGTGAAGAAGCAGCTGCGTGGAGCTTTATTGCCAGCTGGGTTAACTCAAACCACAACACAACTATAGGCTGAACATTAGGCTCAGCTTTAACCACAGGCTTACCTTCAGCAAGCCAGTAACTTGAGTAGCTGTGCCTTGGCATCTCTTTCACAGAAAAACACAGACACTGAGTGAATCCATAGAACTGTATCAAAGAAAATGTATTATCATCAATAATATGGGAACTTTTCTAATCAAGTGCCATTAAAGCATCCAACATATTTATTCTTCATTTCCTTTGTATCAGTCCTGATAATCCGTGTGTTAATTCACCAGTTTCTAATTCATCAAAGATTTATTTTATTCTGCTTACAAATTGTCCAGGAAAACAAGTACAGCACTACTTTTAACTATGTCCATTTGTCCTCTTTAATGAAAATGGAAAGTAATTATTTCCCCCATGTAACGGACGTGACACGGTTTTCATCAGTTTCGTAACAAGTGAAGCATTTGAAGTTTTCTAGCCTCTTGTTCCAAATACACTCTGAAAATGCATATCATATTATTCACAATCAATAAATATACAATCAACTTGAGAAATCACACACAGAAAACATTACACAGGTGGTTAAACACATGCTAAAAATGTACTAACAAGTCGCCTTAAATCCAAATATTTTTAAACATGCAAATGCTTTACCATACAAAGACAAAATAAAACCACTTTGGTGTGTAGGCAGATCATGCTTCAACTGGATTTCCACTGCACAAACAGATGTTACAGATATATTAGTTGAGGACAATATTGATTATAGCTCTGGCATTGTTCTGCAGCAACTTAAACAACACTCTTCACTGTAAAAGAGTAAGACAAATCAAGTTGTCAGACTACATAGTTCAGAAGCTGTCACTGCTGAGGCAAAAGTTTCTGGCATAACTCAGCATAATGACCAAATGTTCTTAATGTAAACTTACATATTGTAAAGAGAAAAGCCAGAACTTTCCTTAGGCAGAATCAGCTGGTACAACATGATCTCCTGTCTCCCCAAAAGTATGTATTAGTACCTGCTCAAGTACAGCAAACCTGGTGCCAAAACCTGACCATCAGCCAGGTCCTTTTCATTTGAGCTTATTTTCAGGAGGTTCTTGTTTGTCAATAATAAGCTTGCTTCATTAGGATTTCTGAAATATTCCAGAAATGTCTGTCTGGGTGACTCTAGTTCAAACTGCAGTGGTAATCTGTGTCAGTCCCAGGTCGTTGGACTCATCTCTCTCCTGAGGACAGTAAGACGACATTTCCACGACTAGTCATACAGGTTTGTTTGTCCTATCTGCTTCTCTCATATAAGCTGGGTCTTGCACAGTGTTTCTGACTCTGCTGGTGCTCTGCCTGTCCATTCTCATCTTAAAGGGGAAGCAGAAGTCCTTGAAACATCTCTTGAAATTTTCATCCAAGAAAGCATAAAGGATTGGATTGAGGCTGCTGTTGGTGTAACCCAAAGCAATACAGAAGTAATAGCTGGATATAGCAGCAGTACTGTGGGACACATCCCCTAGTGCTTCAACCAGCACAAAAATGTGAATAGGAGTCCAACAGATAATGAACACTGCCACAACCACAAGAACCAGCCTGGTGATGCGACGCAGGTTTCGATCTTTTTCCCGAGACCCTGAGAGAAGCCGTACGCTTTTAAGGCGCAGGATCATCAGAGTATAACAGACAATTATAATGAGGACTGGAATAACAAATGCAAAGACAAAGACACAGATTTTCATGAAGATGTCCCACCACACGTAATCTCTGTCTGGAAATTGCAAGGAGCATTCAGTGCTAGCAGTATCTAGGAATGAAAGAAACACGAAGAAGAAAATTGCTTTATATTAGATATTCCAAACAATGTAATTATCATAGAATAAGCTAGGAAAAGTGATTACCACTTAAAGTGATACTAATAAATGAAACTATCATTAGCTCACTCCAAGGAAATCTTTCAAATACAATTGAAACTGGGTTTATGCATCTGTCTTTAGAAATCACTCAGAGATAGAGAGTTTTCTAAATGCATAGCATTGTATAAAATTTGTTTCCTACAGGAATATCTAAAAATGTAGAGCACAAATATAAAATTTTAAGATGTTTTGATTTCAGTTTCATTGAGATTTAAAGCCAGAATGAGTACCATGTTCAGTGGAATAGAAATCTCGTAATTATTAGCAAACTACATATGTTTTTCTCCGTGGGCAGGGACAGATTTTTGGTATCATGAATGGTGGGAGGCGAATGAGGTTTCGATCGTAGGAAGATTTTGCCAATATATGATAATCGTGTAATAATCTTTTCCCAAGTGCCTTGTTCAGTGCAAATGGAATACAAGTTAACTGCTTGTATTCCTGGCAACAGCTTCTTTTCAGTTAAAGAGAAGAAAAAAAGAATACGTGTGTGCACAGAGTCAAACGAAAGCTGCTCTTTTTGGAGATCGTGTCACGGAAAATTTACCCTGTGCAGAGACTGCAGGATCTGAGCCACTGACACCAGCCTACTCCCTTTCTGGTTGCCCATGCCAGGATTCAGAGTCACAGATTGTCACTTGATTTTTTCTCCCAGAAATTTTCCATCTGACAGGAGGCTGCTAAGGAATTAAATATCCGAGGTTACATTTGCTGACCTCATTTAAGTCTTGCAGCATATAAACCGTATGGAAAACCAAGAAACAAGATAAATGACAAGGCATTGGAAGGGTAAATTTACAACTACTACTGTCAATTAAACTCCACTGAAGACAAGTCAACGTAACACATGGATTTTTCAGTCTTAATTGTAGCTTAGATTTTATTCTCTTGAGCACTGCATTATTCTTTGGATCTTTTTCATTTTATCTTCTGAACTTGTCATTCCTCTACAAATTATTATACATTGGCTTTTACTGAATTGGAGTGGAATGATTCAGTATACTCTTGCAAATCATTTTTTCATATCTATCTCCAGCAAAACTAGTCAGAAAAAATTCAATCAAGCCATATTTCCCTGCTATTGAAATGCTTCACAAGTCAAGATGATATTGTAGACAATTTGTTTTGAAAAACAGCTGGGGGGGTGAAGTTATCATTATGGTATCGTACAGACACTTCCACAGTTAGATGTCAGAAAGCTGTTACTGGGCAATACTGAATACTAAAACATTCAAAAAAAAAAAGTTGAAATCAAAGCCAAATATTTTAAGGTTTTATTTTAAATAACATAACAGCTAGTGGATGATTCTGAAAACTGAAAAGTGAAAGACTTATCTTTCAAGCCTGATGGATGTTGCTGACAGCACAAATATGACTTTACAAGGTCTTGATATTCAGTCAACTTTTCTAAATCCTTTGTGATCTAGGTTTTCATAATTTTAGTTGCCTTACTTAATTTCATTCCAGAAATATCACCAATCATCTTCAAAGATGTTTTCACATTGATTATTGTTGTTATTTCTAGTAGAACATGGCTGAGCAGCAGCAATAAAAATCAGGATACAGCTAGACTGGTAAAGCTGCATCCAGATGTGGAGTTCTGGATAAAAGTGAGGTGTGATCAGGGATGACTCCTCTGGACCCCATACAGCTACTCACAGAACCCCCCCTCTCAGAGGAGACTGCCTCTTCAGTCAGGTCTGCTGACATAATTTCATGTCAAAATAATTAGGTCGTGCTACGTTTTAATATAATTTGTAGTTGGACATTAATGGTATTTTAGAAATCTAAATTATCAAGTACAAATTTAACGATTGTCTTACATCTCATTATGGTTTACTTACTATGGAAAATGTTATTCTAAAATCATTAATATTAATTTGTTTCATATATACATAATATTATGAATTGTATGGAAACCATTCACATTTCCCAGTGTGCAACTGGCAAGTAATCCACAAAGGTCCCTCTCATAAAGCACAATATCATAATAATTTTCAGGAACTTTGGAAGATAATAAAATCCAATTTATATTTTATGCTTGTTCCCTGGAAAGATGCAGAGCTAAGTACAGTGCCACAAACTTAGTATTTAAGATTTCATACTGACCTGTTCCACTTGGAAAGCCAAATATTCGTAATACATTGATATATTCTATATGGTATTTTGGTGTAAATATATTTTTTAATGTGTTTGATAAGCCACCCTTTACGATTAATCTTAATCTTGACAGAAAAAAAATATATTTGTGTTAGATACATAATTATGTCACCTTTAAAGCCAACCACACTCACTGTACTCAAACGGAGCCTTCATACTACTAGGAATATCAATAGTACTGTTGATTTTTTTTTTCTTTTTTTAAGTGAAGAATTCTTCAGTGAGAAAGGCTCCATTAAGGCCAAAGAGGGAATATTTACACAGATGTAAAATGTATTCTGCGGGAAAATGCCTCCAGAACATCACTGGGAGCAATCCTGTACTGTGAGAAAAAGGGACTAACTGAGCATGGGGTGGGAACTCTGAATATAATCGATTTCCATTTGATGTTCAGTTGTTCTTTAAATCTGAATCCAACAGAAGCTCAGTAGCATATAAACCTATTTACATATGTATTTATATAAAAAACAAAGTTTTGGTCCTGTACTCCAGCTGCCAGGCAAAGGGAGGATCCTTGCTTCTCCCCTAATATTTTGCTAGTTAAGCATAACCTCATAATGTCCTGGGTTTGGATAGGGTTAATTAAAACATGACCTGTACCTAGTGAGACATTCTTCTCAAATGAAGATGCCTGAAAATTAATGTTTCCTGAGATAGACATTGTTTTATAGAGCCTGTCAAAACTTTACTGGGGAGGAGTTACATCTCTGCAGACCAGGACACCTGATGCACTAAAGGGATGAAAGAAGAATCTTTGGAGGACTGTCCTGTCACCTACCCACCAGAAGACCAACAGCAAGAACAAAATTTACACATCTTCAGCCCTTGAGCAGCTCTTACTGAAATGCTTTGCTTGCACTGATCTATGCCAAACAGTTTAACACAGAACATTTATTGTCTCTGCCAGATAAAACAGTGTCCTGATGTAAAGTCACCGATTCCTCTTGGGAGCAAGGAAACCTCTGTAGTGGAAAAGGTTGTTAATTTAGGAAATTATTGATCACATTTCAAAAGATTATTTACGTCTCAAACAAGACTACCACCAAAAAAATATGCATGTCTTGTATTTTTTCTGGCCATACATTAACAGGATGGCCTCAAGCCTTGTGAAGTCACTGAAGTCCTCCTGCACTGCAGTCATGCTTGTGGGTATGAAGTATATATGTGTGAGAATGCTTCTGCCTTTTCCTTCTCAAGGAGGATTTCAGAATAAGATTAACCCCACAGTAGGGCAGTTTTGGTAATGAGTCACCAGTTATAGGGGCTAAATCCACAGTCCTTCATGAGTTAAAAATTTCAGTCAGATCCTACAGGCAGTGTGCATACAAATCTCATGGACTGCGTGTTCTTGTAGTTGCTTCCCTACCATGGTCTGTATTCCTATTTCCTCTGCTAATCCTTATTCTCAGCTTTCATAAGTCTCTATATACATCTCCAACCCTTTTTATACAAGAATTTTGGATAATGTCATATATAATTCAGCTTGATTTTCTCTTTCCATCTACTGACTTTTCCTTTCTTCACCATGCCGTCAAGTTCTGTGAGATGACTGTTTATAATAAGCGCCCAAGTCTTGATACTAATGATAGTTTTACTATTAATACTAATGACAAGCAATCTAGTTTCTGCTCTTGGACCTTGCTCAGAACTACTCTCATAATACCTACAAAAGGTACTTCAAACCCACATTTCAAGTTTCATCATAAAATGATTCTTGATCTCTATCCTCTGTGACCACATTCCTGATTATTTTCCCCTTCTGTCTGCTCGTAGTTTTTGATGGCCTCATTCTAGCACAGACAATGCTTCATAGTGCATTTTGTCCTTTTAGTTGGCAAGAGCATCTGAGCTTAAATGATTTATATAATATACAGCAACGTTCCAAAATATATTTTAAAATGTCAGAAATTTGGACATAATTTTAGAAGAAGAAATCAATCTGGTTTAACCAATATTCAAAACTGCATTTTATGTAATTTGAGAAACAAAAAGACTGAATTATATATGCTCACACTCACCTTCTCTGACTTTGGTACCTCCAAGAACTATTGCGGATATACCGACAGATGAGGACAATAGCCAGATGCAGATGTTGATTATCTTTGCCTTGAGAGGTGTACGAAAATCCAGAGCCTTCACAGGGTGACACACGGCAATGTATCGATCAACACTCATCATGGTCAGTGTGAATATGCTGGTAAACATGTTGTAATAGTCAATTGAAATAACTATTTTACACAGCACATCACCAAAGGGCCAAGAATTCATCAGGTACTCGGTGCTTTGGAAAGGCATGGTCGTGGTAACCAGCGCGTCTGCCATAGCCAGATTGAAAATGTAGATGTTGGTTGCTGTCTTCATCTTCGTGTACCTGAAGAACAAAAAAAGCAAGGCTTTGTTATTTCAAAATATGTTTATGCACAGTCAGATATGCAACACTATCAGTTAGGCTTTGCCATAGCTGTTTTTTTCTCTACCATTTCTAATTTATGACAGAAGTGTACACAAATAGAAGGCCCCTGGGATGATAATAAACACATTTGACTCAGTCTCTCAGCACCTGAATTAGTAGCTGGAGCTATTCTCCATAGGCAAAACCAGGTATAAGAATGCATTTAATCTAATTATCCAAATTCTGGTTTTAATTCTTTTTCAAATGGTTCTACAAGAAAATACCATAGTTACATTTGCAAATAATAAAAAATGTTTTGTGTTTCTTTTCTTAGCTAACTGTCAGTGATTATGAGCTCTCTGGGTTTGTTTTGTGGAAGGAACAGTCATCCTAAGGATCCACATAGCTGCTGTGCCTTCTGGGAGAGATTTCCTCTTATATGATAGTTTCTCTCCCTTGATTTTACTACAGTGATACCAGCTTACACAAGTTTTAGTCACTTCCCATCTTTGCTCCTTCATTTACAATTTCTCCTCCTTTCTTACCAACAGCTTTTCCCAGTCCTCTCTTTTGTGACTGTTGATGTAGAAGATGACTATTGTTTAAGCAGTATACCATAATGGAGAAAAGAAAACAAAACTATCATAGCAATATTTTTATTGTGTTCTTTAATTTCAACAAAATAAAATACTTCTTTTGTCCAGCTGGTAGGAACCTCAGCTTACAGAGAAGACTAGGATTTTTTTTTAACATAGTGCCCTGCTTTATTCTGCCTCAATGACAGTTTGGGGGAGCAGCCTGTGGCCCAGGGTGTGGAGGCTGCATCCACTCCACTATGAACACAAAGGATGAAGGAGACCCTGACAGCATAGGGATATATCTAACTGTCCTTTCTGAAATGCTTCCCCTCAATTAATTACTTTTATTCATTGCTGTTAATTTGTAATCAGATTCAATGACAAATTTTCAAACTGTTTCAGCCCCATATTTTGAATGTATGCCCCAACTAAAATGTGCTTTTGTAACACACACAGAAACACACTGAGCTAGATTTTGTTATGCCATTATTAATTTACAGTGGAAATATAAGATTCAACCAGGTAGGTTAAGGAACATGTAGGGCAATGTGTCTATTTGCCTTTAAAATTTTCATGTATAAAATGAAAAATCATTTAAAACAAAAATTTAAGCAGTGTTAACAAAATGTGCCAAATACGTAAGTTAGCTATTAGTATGGGCAGCAATGTCAGCTTAGGACCAACACAAAATGTCGAAAACAGCACTGCTTTTTCTGAAACACTCTAATTATGATTTATTGAGAAAATGAAAACAAATGCTGGATCAAAGCATAGAAAAGAGGACTGCAAGGTTAAAAAAAGTAAATCTTTCTCACCCAGATACCACACCCAGGCTCACATCTTGAACAAAACAATAGCCACTGAAGCATTAGAGATCTCTGAGCAAAGCCAGACAAAAGGAATCAGAGACAAAAGCTCTACACTGATAGTGTGACCCCCATGGTCCACACTCCCTCTGCCCTGGTTTGAGCTTCTCCAAGGTCAAAGGTGGTGCAAGGAGGCACTCAACAAGCAGAGATGGGCTTCTGCCCCCTCCCAGATCAGTCTCCTCAGCCGGCTTTCCAGCAGAGAAGGCAAGTCTGTCCTGTAGGTCACATTATAGCCCATAAGGCACTGTTCAAGCACAGATATGAGAGTATATGGCTAGAAGAAACAAATATAAGGCACATTAAGAGACTAGTATCTTCCCTGATGGTGAAAGAAGTAACAGCTCTGAGTGCATCTCGGCTGTAAGACTGAACAAAAACTTACTAAACACTCAGATTGCAAATCTGTGCTAAAATGGACTAATTTCCATTAAATGTCTGAAAAGGAATAGTAGAGAGGTAATTTTACTTCTACAGATGTCACTGATGACATTTGGAACCTTTGTCTTGTTCATATTGAAAAAAAAAATACTATGAAAAGTTGGGAAGGGTGCATAAAAAGTGTCACAAAAAATAGGTGAAAGGACTGGAGAAAATTTTTACTGTGAGTAACTTAAAGAGCTGAGCACATTTAGTTTATCAAAAAGAACACTGAGAGGTGACTTGATTACAGTGTCTGAAGACCGCCATAGGGAGAAAATAGCAGGTCCTGAAGAGCTCTTTCAGACTGCAAAGAAAAGCATAACAAGGGGAAATACGTAAAAGTCAAAGCCAGACAAACTCAGCTTAGAAACAATGACAGATTTTTTCCTAACAGCTAGGCTGATTATTACTGAACAAATTACACAACAAAAGGAGTAATTTTTTCATCTTTTGATGTCTCCAAATCAATGTCTGCTGCTTTGCAAAGGATGTGCTTCAGCTCCAAGTTACTAGACTCAATACAGGAATATCTAAATTAAATATAGAAGAATTAGTTTGAGCTTTTTTCCTTAAAAAAAATCAGAAAAGCAGTGAAAAATAATTAAGAGGATTTTATTTGCCTTGAAAAAAATCAAATAGCTGAATGTCTTTATATCCTGCCCCTTGCAGCCTTAATTCAGTTTTGTGTGTGACACTGTGATCATATAAACCATATTTTCCCAGTACCCTTTTCCCTACTCCACCCAGCCTTCCAGCTGCAGAAGACCCTCCACAAAATAGAGCTATTTTTTAGGTAACTTCAAAATTCAAATTTTTGAAGCTGCAAAATCAATTGCATTTTCTGTATACATACTGCTTGTTATACATATCAAGTGAGCAATTTTGATTTTTCGGGCTGTGCAACACATGCACATATAAGAATATTGTTTTTCTTCACTAATATGGGTCCAACAGGAAGGATGTCTTGGCATTCACACGTAGTAAGAAATACAAAGTCATCCCAGCATCAGCATTTAGACAACTTCTAAGGTAACCAAATTAAAGCTGTATATAGGAATGAAAACATAGTGGGGAAACAGTGTGTCATTCCTCCCATAAAGCTCTGTGGAAGCTTTGGCTCACTTCAGGGGCACACATGCACCTAAAAATCCCAGCTCTACTCACCTTACCTGGTGTGCATCTAGTGCTTCCCCACAGCTCACCAGCCTGGCAGTCCTGTGACTAGCTGACCTTGCACAAATCTGCCCCAGCCTACAGACCACAGCTGCCTCCTTGCACCGCTCACTAAGCCAGAACAAGCACCTGACCCCTTCTCTTCCACACTTTGAACACGAAGAAGGGGGACCAATAAATACTGCTCTGATAATTGTTTTGCTATATTTAGGCAATCAGTTTTCCCAGGCGCTGCAGATGGATCATGTGTACCTAACTCAGGGATGAAGGGGACACTCATTAACCTCAGCAATGGTTAGTCCAAGCACGTCTTACTGATGTAATCTTAAAATTCATTGATGTCACACTATTAATGTAAAGAGCTTGATTACTTTCTCCTGAAATCATTGGCCTCAGTATAAATGAGATGCTGGCCTTTAAATTTGTTAGGCAATATAGATTAAATCACACATTCATTTAGGAACTCATAAAATTCAGAAATGCCTTTGAGAAGCTGGACTCAGTCATCCAAAATCTTTCCAATGCTTTTAATTAAACACCTAAAAAGTGTTAAATGCCTGCATGTCTCTGAAGATGTGTGCCTGCAGGCTTAATCAAAAGTCCAGTTAAAGTAATGCAGTGGCTGCTGTTGCTGTCAGACACTTTGAAGTGGACCCTGATAGAGTCCTGACTCAAACATGACATGAAGGATTTAAATACTTTTCTAAACTCACTCAATGACACCAAAATATAGGAGGCAATATTTTATGTAGTTTGCTGTTTTCCTACCATATCCTCTATTCACCCAAATCTGAACTTGAACAAGGTCAGAACAGTGATTAAGTGAATCCTATCTTCCTTTGCAAAATGAAAATTATTGATCAAACAGAGAGACAAGGAACTACTGCAGACAGTTCAATGGAGGGTTATGAAGATGATGAGGGGACTGGAGCATCTCTGTCATGAGAAAAGGACCTGGAACTCTTTAGTCTGGAGAAGACTGAGAGGGGATTTTATCAAAGCTTATCAGTACCTAAAGGGTGGGTATCAAGTGGATGGGGCCAGACTCTTCTCAGTCGTGCCCAGTGGCAAGAACAAGAGGCAACAGACACAAAGTGGAACACAGGTTCCACATAAACATGAGGAAAAATTTGTTTGCTGCAAGGGTGCCAGAGCCCTGGAACAGGCTGCCCAGAGAGGTTGTGGAGTTGCCTTCTTGCTTGGATGTGTTCATTTGTAACCTGCTCTAGGTGAGGCTGCTTTAGCAGAGGGGTTGGACAAGATAATCTCCAGAGGTCCCTTCCAACCCCCACAATTCTGTCTGTGATTCTGTGAAATACCTACATTTTATTTAAGGAAAAAAAAAAAATACTGGCATCTCCTTTAACTAGTATAGAATCATAGAATCACTATGGTTGGAAAGGACATCCAGGATCATCAAGTGCAACCTTCCTCCCAACATTTCCCTAACCACTAGACCATAGCCTCAAGTGCCACATCCACTCATTTTTTGAACACCTCCAGGGATGATGACTCCACCATCTCCCTGGGCAGCCCGTTCCAGTGTCTAACCACTCTCTCAGTGAAAAAATTCTTCCTAATACCTAATCAAATTCTTCCTTGGCACAACTTAAGGCCATTTCCCCTCATCCTATCATCAGTAATTTGGAAAAAGAGACCAACACTAGCCTCACTACAACCTCCTTTTAGGTAGTTGTAGAGAGCGATAAGGTCTCCTCTCAGTATTCTCTTCTCTAGGTTAAACAACCCCAGTTCCCTCAGCTGCTCCTCATAAAGCATGCTTTGCAGCTCCAGCCTCGCTGCCCTTCTCTGGACCTGCTCCAGCACCTCCATGTCCTTCTTATCCTGTGGTGCCCAAAACTGGACACAGTACTCCAGGTGCAGTCTCACGAGTTCCAAGTCTAGGGGCACGATCACCTCCCTGGTCCTGTTGGTCACACCATTTCTGACACAGGCCAGGATGCCATTGGCCTTCTTGGCCACCTGGTCACACTGCTGGCTCATGTTCAGTCAGCTGTCCACCAGCACCCCCAGGTCCTTTTCCACCAGGCAATTTCCCACCTCTCCCCAGGCCTGGAGCGTTGCCTGGG
>NW_008621274.1:0-439 GCF_000691845.1 Merops nubicus | reverse complement strand
TTGCCAGAGCAGTTACCATCACGGGTCTGCAGCGTGCCTTTGGACTGGACCCGCCTCAGCTTCAGGGGTGGGCAGTGGAGCAGGAGCGAGGCGGCGAGCAGGCTGGAGATTCATAAGCAGGTGAGTCTGTGGCAAGCAGGTGAAGAAAAAGAGAGCTGAGCAGTGTCCGCACCAGTTTTTATAGGGTACAGGCAAGGTACTGACGTCACGAGTCCTCAAGTCCATGTGGGTACCACACGAGTATCACATACTCGAGGTACGCACCCCAGGCAGGGGGGCGGCCGGGACCTGGGCCTGTCCCATGTGCACACCCACGCTGCACCTCCCCAGCCAGGGGGAGGGGTTGGGGGCAGGCCAGGAGTGCGCTTGGGGGCTTCTCTAGAATGGCATGTGGCTCACAGACACATGTTCAGCTCCTCTCAGCGTGGTCTGGGCCCAG
>NW_008621273.1:0-1899 GCF_000691845.1 Merops nubicus | reverse complement strand
AAGAGGAAAAAATAAAATGAGGGTGGAGAAAAAAATCACAACCCGCTTGGTGAAGGGTTTTTTTTTGGAAAAATCACCTTTTCCCCGCATTAAAATCACCCCGATCCTTTAAGTTTGCTGGGAAAACTGGGAAAACCGAGCTGATTTTTTGGGGAAAAAGGGGGAGCAGCCTTTCACCCGGGGGCCAGGGGGAGGATCGCTGCAAGGAGCAGCCCTCAGCTCGCCCCAAAATCTTCTTTTTCAACCCCAGATGGGATTTGCAAGCTGGTGGAAGTGAAGAATTGGGCGCTGGAGCAGCGGCTGAAAGCTTCCCATAAAATATCGGGCTCTTCATACTCCACTTCTCCCTTTACACATGACCCGGCCCCGGCCTATTTTTTAAAGCTTCCTATTTCGCCACAATATTCTAGAAAATTAATTTCGACAAGAAACAGGTCCCGGATTGCAGCCGGCACAGATGGGAAGTGTCAGCTCCAGTCTGCAGGTGAATCCTTCCCCCTGCTCCACCCTGGGAAAGGGGTTTTGTTCCCTCGGAAAAGGGGGGGAAGAAAAAAGGCAAGAAAAGGGGGTTTTGGGCTGTGTGGGACACGCACCCAAATGGTCTTTTTTTGGCCCCAAAAATATCGCACCCGTGTGCTCAAGAAGTCTTGCAAAGGGGGAAAGGGGAAGGGGATGCTCGGCGTCCTCTCCCAGTAGAGAAAGGTCTCAATGATCCCCCAAAATCTCCCCAGGTAGAGAAACATTTCAGTGCTCCCCCAAAATCTCCCCTCCCAGTAAAGAAACCCCTCAGTGCTCCCCCAAAATGTCCCCAAGTAGAGAAACATCTCAGTGCTCCCCCAAAATCTCACCTCCCAGCAGAGAAATCCCTCAATACTCCCCCAAAATCTCCCCTCCCAGTAAAGGAACCTCTCAATGCACCCCCAAAATCTCCCCAAATACAGAAACATCTCAATGCACCCCCAAAATCTCCCCTCTCAGTAAAGAAACCTCTCAGTGCTCCCCCAAAATGTCCCCAAGTAGAGAAACATCTCCGTGCTCCCCCAAAATCTCCCCTCCCAGTAGAGAAATCCCTCAATGCACCCCGAAAAGCTTCCCTCCCAGTAAAGAAACCCCTCAATGATCCCCCAAAATCTCCCCTCCCAATACAGAAACCTCTAATGCACCCCCAAAATCTCCCCAAATACAGAAACATCTCAGTGCTCCCCCAAAATCTCCTCTCCCAGCAGCAAAACCTCTCAATGCTCCCCAAAAATGTCCCCAAGTAGAGAAACCCCTCAATGATACCCCAAAATCTCCCCTCCCAGTAAAGGAACCTCTCGATGCTCTCCCAAAAATCTCCTCTCCCAGTAAAGAAACCCCTCAGTGCTCCCCCAAAATCTCTCCTCCCAGTAGAGAAATCTCTCAATGCTCCCCCAAAATCTCCTCTCCAAGTAAAGACACCCCTCAATACTCCCCCAAAATCTCCCCAAGTAGAGAAACATCTTTATGCTCCCCCAAAATCTCACCTCACAGTAAAGAAACCCCTCGATGATACCCCAAAATCTCACCTCCCAGCAGAGAAATCCGTCAATGCACCCCCAAAATCTCCCTAAGTAAAGAAACATCTCAGTGCTCCCCCAAAATCTCCCCTCCGAATAACGAAACCTCTCAATGCACCCCCAAAATCTGTCTCAGCACCCAGGGGAGGGGGGATGTAGGGGGTACATACACCCGAGTGGCTCTTTTTGGGGGTGTTGTTTGCTCAGATCCCACATCTGGGGGATGTTTTGGGGTGTGGGGTGTTGTGTTGGGTGCTGGAACCCGGTGAAGGGGGGAGAAAAGGAAGGAAAAAGGGAAAGGAAGGAGAGAAGGAAGAGAAAGGAGGGAAGGAAGGGAAGGAAAAGAAGGAAAGGGAGGAAA
>NW_008621272.1:68826-100241 GCF_000691845.1 Merops nubicus | reverse complement strand
TCGCCCTGTGGGCTTTTGGACCCCGGCCCCTCAGGTCCGGCCTCCCTCGCCCTGGCCCCTCCCGGCACCGTCACTGCCCGTCCCGGCCGTCCCAGGCCTCTGCTCCCATTGTGGTGTGAGCTTTTGTCCCTAGCAGCACAGGGCACCGTTTTCAGATGTTCACCTGCCTTCTGTCCTCTGTGCTGCCTCCTTTCACCCTCTTGTATCCCAGCCATCTCCACGGCCCGAGTGACACTTGGGTCCGTTTGGTTTGTTTGGTTGTACCTCGAGAAATTCTCCTCTGTCCTCAGTACTATCGTAGCTGCCAGGGGATATTTCCCACAGCTCCTCCTTGTCACCTTCTCCAGGTTTCTTTTACTGTCAAGGACTGTGCACAAGTGTTCTCCTTGTTGCCATCTACTGTTGTGGCCTTACTGGAGAAGGTGCCCTCTGTAACCTTTTATCTGTCTGTGCATTTTTTGCCTTCATTCTGATGACTAGTCCTGAATTTTTTTGTTCTTGTTGTAAATAATCACCTCATTTGTTTTCCAGTAACTTTGCCACTGAAAGCTAACTCTGTCCTTACTGGGATCCTTTTCCCATCCGTATTTCCTCTTCAAGTTACATTCCATTACCATCATTGTCCCCCTATTACCTTTCCCTTTTCATTTTTTTTTTTCCTGCCAGTGACTATTTCCCTTACCATGTTTTTTTTTTCCCCTTCTGATCTTATTTTCCTGCCATTAAAATCTTCCTGTGATCTCCCCTAGTACTCTTTCCTTTCCACATACTCCTTCCTTTTGTAGGCTCACATGCTGTCTCCCCCACTTTGTATTTAAATCCTCCAGCTGTGCCTCTGAGGAGAAAGGAATTTAACCCTAGGTTATCTGTATACTTGTCAGTCAGCACTAAGAGGACACAGATTACTCGTTTTACCTTGTTTTGTTTTCATTTGTTTTGTTATTGACTTCCTCAACAACCTTTCCTCTAATATATGGGTTCACATATAATCCTGTACCTCTCCCCTAATACACACACATACCCTGATGCTAGTCAGGGGGGGGGGGGGAAAAGGTCTGTCTCTGAAATCCTTTTGGTAGGTCTAGGAGGAATGGACTAGATGGGGACTAGAAATACTTAGTGGCCATGTAACTTAAATTTGGCCAAATATTGCTTGTAATACCATATAGTGAATTGGTAACTAGTTGATAAGGAGTGTGTTTGGGATGCTTTGTCTTTGGAGAAGTAATAAGATGGGTGCCATGGTGCACAGTGTTCACTCTGGAGAGGCTCACAGTGAGCTGCTGTCATGTTGTGGATTGATGGTTGGGTGTCTGTGATGCATTGGCACGTTGGGTCTCTGCTAATGGCTCCTGGAAAGAAGTCTCTTCTCTCTGCTCTGCCTCTCCCTTGTTTCTCTATATTTGTTGCCCAGCTTCTTATTTTACGTCTTTCTTAGTTGCTTTTGTTCTTCAGATTGGTTTCCTTTCACAGTCATGTCATCTCCATGTATCTGAGGTACAACTGGGTGTAGTTGTCCCATGTGGGCATGGGGAATATGCTTGTTCTTGGGAGAAATTTCTACACTTAACACTTACCCCTCAAGAGGAGACTTTCCCTTGCCTGTCCAGAGATTATGTGGAGAACAGTTTCTTTGGTTAGGCCACTGAATTAGGTGTATGCACCCCACTCCTTGGCTGACAAAATCAGTGTGCTGGCTTAACTGAAGGATTCTTCTTCGGCCTCAGTCCCTTTTACACTGGTTTGAACTTGCCTTCTAACTTGGGAGTGTTGGCATGAGAAAATCACATTGCTTTAATTTAAATAATTTAAATCAATTTAAGCTAAATTGATGCATAACTTTATTTGGGTAATCTTTTGGGGGTGGGTGGCTTTTTTGAATTTAGCTTATTCTTAGTCTTGGTGCAAGGTCTTACATTCTGGCTGTATTGTTGTGAAAACAATGATGAGTCCTTTGAGAAAGTTATCTCAGGTATTTGACTTTTCAAGTGTTTTCTTACATGTTAAGATCTCCAAATGCTGCTTTTCATCTGTTGAATTTCTCAAGTAGTGCCTAGCTTTGTGCAGTCACAGTTATTTCAGTAGGGCCCAGATTAATGATGAGTCACATCCTGGGTGTCAGTTGTTGCATGGATTGGGTATACCTGGAGTCTTTTCACATTGAAGTTTGGTGTTTGTGGGTGTTTTTTAAATTCCTAGTAGATGAAACAGCTTTAAAGATGTCCCATTTGTACTTCCATTACTCTCAACATCAAAAATTTCTATCATGAATGTGAAGTGAGGGGTTTTTCCTGGTAAGAGCTTGTTGGTGTGTTAGAGGTGGATACCGATGTTGTACTATGCTTTTCAACCAGTTTTTTTTTTAACTTGCCAAAGGCAGAATCAGATTAAAGCATAAGGTGGCTGGCTCAATGGCTGTGCTGTTGTACTTTCTGTGCTGTCCAATAGGCTCTGTGTACCGGAGGAGGAAAATAGGGTCAGTGTCCCACTTGGGTGGGCATGCCAGGAAGACATGCAGAGGCAGTCCCAGCAGCCTGCAGACTGATACAGTCTTCCCGCAGCAGGGAGGCTGACACAAAGCTGGAAGAAAGGAGAGCGTGGAAAATTTGGTCTTGGATGTTCTGCATGTGCTTTAGGAATGCATGAGCTTGCTTTGTAAACGGACTACTTAAGTACTTGCATTGATTTTTTGTCAAGAGTAAACTAATAAAAACTTTTAAATTATTGTATTTTTCAAGTTCATCTCCACGGAGAGAAGTGGTTGTTGGAGCCAACATGTAGAGGCCTAGGCAGAAGTTGTAACCTGTAAAATGTATTACTTTGTTGTTGTTATTTTAATTTGTCACACAGATCATTCAGTTTCCCTGACTTGTTAAAGGAAAATTTCCAGTAAGGAAAAGGCAAGAAAACGTAATGGTTGAAAAATTATATAGAGCTGTTGAGTTTGTCTACATCAGTAACGTGCTATTTTATTGTAAGAGTTGTAGGTTTTTCAGTGGAAGAACTGCTACAGACAGACTATTGCTATTTCTCCAACACTGCAGTTCAGACCTGTTACAGACATGAGTAAATGACTTGGTAACGACATTGTCCTGAGCTGATGTGCCCTGCTGCAGTGCTGTTACTTGTAGCCTTTAACATAACTACAGAGATGGAATGTTGTCAGATTTAAGCATTTGTTAGATTACCCAGCATGAGTAGTTATGTGAGGTTAAATTGAGGAATAGCTGCAGCACAGCTCCTGGGAAAAGCACTTGTTTAGGAAATAATACGTGTCCCAGCAGGTAGTTTTCTGACAGTTTCCTTTTTACCCACAGAACCTCTGATGCCGCAACAGTGAACTGCTTCATGTTCCTCTCTCTCATCGTCTTATAAATGACACAGGTCAAAATAACATATTTTATTTAAATAAACATTTACACATTCCATTTCATTTAATGTAGCATTTTCCAAATCCCTCTTTATCTGGAAACCTTAAAAAAAAAAAAAAGCTACTGTGAAAACAGGAAAATATTAATTTCATTTTGCACTTCAGGAAACTGGTCCTGTGCAAATGTTTGCCACAGTTGGGATCTTTTGTCCTTTATTCTCAAGACTGCCCTACCTCCTTTGACAATTGTGTCGTGGACTTGTAAGAAGAATTGTGACCAGGAGGTCAAGGGAGGTGATTCTCACCCTCTACTTTGCTCTTGTGAGATCCACGTGGAGTACTGCATCCAGCTCTGGAGTCCTCAGTAAAAGAAAGACATGGACCTGCTGGGGCAGGTCCAGAGGAGGGTCTGAAAAATGATCAGAGGGTTGGAACACCTTTCTTCTGAAGAAAGGCTGAGAGAGTTTGGGTTGTTGAGCCTGGAAAAGACAAGGCTCTGGAGAGACCTTATTGAGGCCTTTCAATACTTGAAGGAGGCTTAAATAAAGATGGTGAGAGACTTTTTACCAGGCCATGGGGTGACAGGACAGGGAACAATGGTTTTAAACTGAAAGAGGCTAGTTTTAGATTGGATGAAAGGAAGACATTCTTTACTGTGAGGGTGGTGAGGCAGTAGACCAGGTTGCCCAAAGAAATTGTGGATACCCAGCCCTGGAAGTGTTCAAGGTCAGATTGGCTGGGGCTTTCAGCATCTTGATCTAGTGAAAAATGTCCTTGCTGATAGCAGGGTAGTTGGAACTAGATGATATTTAAAGTACCTTCCAACCCAAACCATTCTGTGATTCTTGAATAAACAGTGCAACTTTGATGTGCAAAAAGTCTGGAAAATTATTCTTCCAAAAAGTCTGGAAAAATCACTGTTACCTCCTTTTCTTTGTCTCCCTTTTGAATGATCTGGTTTTGGAGTCGGAATATTCATTGCTTGGTCAAGCAGGATATGAAGCATTGCTTGACATCGATACCAAGAATAAAGGGTCAAGTACATTTTCTCTGAGGTCTTTGTAGTTATGCACTAGGTTTGAGTATCAATTCAGTACCCTTGACTTATGTTTTTCTTTAGGTTAGAAGTATGTAAAGGTGATATGAATGCTCCTTGTCTTTGTTTTTCCATTAGATTTGCTCTAGTTAATATTGCTGTGTGTTGCAAAGTTGGTGTTACTGTGAAGGAGAGACAAACTTTATTCACACGTAGATTGGTGAGGATAATGATTGAAAGTTTCTGCAAGTGTGAGCTGCTTCTCACTCTGCTTTGGTAATGTACTGATGTTTTGAGGACACACATATGCTTCTCTTCCATTTTCATGGAGATACTGGTGCTTTTGCTACTGGGTTGCAGATTTATTAGATTAATTAACATACAAGGTAGACAAAAGTTAATTTTTTAAATTTGAAGCAGGGAGCTACAAGAATTTGAGTTATTAGGAATGCAGTTTTAGCCATAGCTGAACTCAGAAACTTCTTGTTTGTATTTTTAATTTGCATCTGATGTAACTTGGCTTTTTGTTACACTGTATGTTTAAGGTTGGACAATATCTTAATATGGATTAGAGTTCACATTAAGGCTGCTGGTGTGACCTGAGTTCACCCTGTTTTGCTCTGTAATTTAGACTTAATTTAATACGTAAATTTGCAAGCTCCTCCAGTCTCACAGCAATAGAGACTGTCATCTGTAAGTTTTATCTAAAGTTTAGAGGAATGAATTGAAAGAGAAGAAATAGGGTTACAGGAAGTAGTTACTGCTTTGTTAGCTGCTAGTCTTTCCATCTTGCTTTTCATGGTAATAAGTTCATGAGCAAACATTCTGCTCAATTCTGGGTAGGCAAAGGAGAAAAATTTCACTGTACAATTGAAAAGGATTTTTACACATTTCTGCATTTTCTTAAGAAAATAGTTTGTTCTCTTATTGTTTTTTTTTTTTTTCTTTTTTTCAGAGGTAACTTTGGAAAAGTTTTGTTATCTCTGAAATTGAGTGTGCCTTTCCTAGAGCACCATCACTAATACGAGTAGTATAGAATCAAAATGTATATGCATAAGTAATTGGTTTTGTTACGTTCTAGTGCAGGCTTAGCTTTAAGACTTAATGGTGCAAGCTAAATCAACAAGAAGAAGAATTTAAGTGTGGCTGTGCGTCAGCTTTAACTTTTACAAAATTAAACTGTTTCATTTCTGTACCAGGCATGCCTGTTGCAGTCATTAAAGGTCAAAACTGATGGAAAATTTGCGGAAGATGATTCTGGATTTATGCAGAACTAACTTTTTGTGAAGTGTAAATTCTCTGCTGTGAATTAGAGCTTACAGCTTAGGTTTCTTAGCTGAACCAGAAGGCTCATGCATGAATCCCTTTCTAGACTTTAATGAGGAAGTTCTCTGTCTTGCTGGCAGTGGAAGCGAGTTGAGTGTGCCTTGTCAATATTTAGGCATCTGGCATGAAATACATGAGCTACAGCTCCTACATGTACTGTTCATTGCTAACAGTGTTTTCAGCATTATGTCACAGAAGGAATCTAGATAGCTAGCAGATAGATTTGTGCACTTTATGTAGACCTGTTTTTTTTTAAAAAAAAAGAGGCAGCTTTCTCAGGGTAGTGATTTTGTCAGAGGAAATAAGTGTGTGAGTAACTGCAACACTCCTTGGTTTGTAGACTGTTTTTACTGTATGGTAGATGCAGTCCTCATTGCTTCTGAATGAAACCTCAGCATGAAGGTGAATGCAGGAGGAAGCTCTTCAGTATTTAAGCATGCTTCTGTGGTATATTTGAACATTTGAAAATGTCAGACAGTTTGCAAGACAAATTGGTCTGACCACCATCTTTATTTATAAACTGAAGTGATAAACTGCATTGCCTTAGTCAATAGACCTCTTACAGCAACTTCCATCTCGTTACCTTTGCAAAAATTACAGGCTCTTGGGAAGAGATTCCAGCCAGAATTATTTTATGCACATTCACATTAGTACTTTTTAAAGTAACTGGTAAGAATCACCATCTTCCTGGAGCATGAGAAAAGTTTGTATGGAAACACTATCACAGGTGAAAATTCCTTTTTCTGTCTAACAGGTCAGTATGAAAGTGTATGTTGTGGTGCACTAAGTGCTGTTATAATGGAGGGGGATTTGTGTGGGGGTTCAGAGACTTGCCCTAGGGGTTCTGGCAGACGTCATGATGTGTCTGAAGTGGACTGTAAGAGCATTCCAAGATTTTGTTGGTGGAGATCAGTAGAATCATGGTGGTTTAGCATATTTAGTTGGATTTAGTTAAAGTTTTGATGGGTGATGAGAGCTTTCACAAAAACACTTATATGCAAGCATTGTCCTTGCAGGATCATTGAGGTCCTAAAACTGGCTGGGTGTCTATGGTACAGTGTTTTTTTGTGGTTTTGGGTGTGTTTTGTTTGTTTGTTTTTTCTTTTAATGCAGGCTGTATCTATATAGGGTTTAAGCCAGAGAGTGTGGGAATACTTGTGTAAACCTTTCTTCTTCCTCTTCAGTGTGCTCTCATCTTGACTTCATTCTCTTTGTACACGGTGTTGCTCTTTTTCTGCTCTGCAGCTTTCCTTTTTCCACAGTGTAAGAGCTGAGCATAACCAGTGTTGTAAGAAACTGTGAAGCTTATTACTGCAGGCTCAGTTAAAATACTCGGTGTGATCTGCATCGTGTTTGAAGCACAGGAAAACCTGAGATCTCAGAAAGGACATGGCAGTTTAGGAGTAGACTACAAACTTCATACATAAGGATTACTTTAATGGCAAAAAAATGAACTCTCTTGAAGGTGGCCAGACAACCTGAAAAGTTTTACCTGCATAGTAGTGTTAAAGACAAATTCCCTTACATTATTTGTAAAGTTGGTGCAGTCAGATTACCATGAAACTTTTCTTGTTGGCAGGTTTGTTAGTATTGACAGGTTTACTTCAGCTGCAAGTGCAGAAGGGAGAGGTTGCTTGTATAGATACATCAGTAAAGCTTGTGTAGTCTGGACTGTCTCTTTCTTAGGCAGCACATATATGGTGGGTTTTCTTTGTTTTTTGCTAACTGTTGCATTACTGTAGTGAGATCTGTGTCACAAGTTTTAAGAACTCTTTGCTCAAGGAAGACAAGGATAAAGCTGGTATCAGGAAGTAAAGGAAGAATGTTAAAGAACTAATGAAAAAGTAGGCAAAGAGAGGTGAAAAAGCAGCACACCCAAACTTGCTTGATGCTCTGCTGAGGAACAGTCATTTATGATTTGGAAAAATCCTTGTAATCAAGCATCCAAATTAAAAACATGTCAATTAAAAAAGGCTTTTGGTGAACTTAATCGTGCATAATTGAAGTAAATAATGAAGGTTTAACAACTGCAGTTCCAAGTTGCTTCCATATGTTCTGTTGGAATTTGAATACGGAGGTGGATTTAAGTGTTTTTCTAGCTGTGAAGAACACATCCAGATATTAAAATGTTTTTTTCAGCTGGCAACTGTTATCATTGGCATATGAAGTAAGATAGTAGCAAGGTGTACTCCTCTAGTGCTTCAGGTGTGGTTGGTCAGAGCTGTATCACATAGAGAAGGAGCTGTGGAAAGAACACTGAAACACTGTCAGGGAGGTGAAGTAGCAACTGCTCAAACTTGACACCAAATTCACCTAATTTAGTATTAAACTGCTGGCAAATTAACCATACTTGTTTCCACTTCAAAAAAAAAAATGCTGTGCAGAATGCTTCTGTCACAGACAACTTTTGGAAGGGAGGAGTGTATACATGTATAGATCTGCCTTTTTCTCATAACTGGATGAACTGAATTTAACTCTCTTGAAAATAAGATGAGCTAGAGCTTTTCATGCTCTGTGTAACTCGGTATTTTGTAATAATACAGAGGAACTGAACATTGTAATTTGCATAATTTGTCTCTTAAATAGCTTTGATTTTGAAAAGTGAGAAAAGATGATAATATTTCTCTTCTGGTACTGATATGTGGAATAACCCTTTTCTCCAATAGCTACGTTTGGCTGGGGCACAGTGGCAATGTCTGCTATAGTCACCTGCTCCAGGTGTTGAGTAATTGCACCTCTGTAGTGTGTAAATTGCTAGGAAGTGACATTGCACTTCCTCCTCTTCTTGTTTAAGGATTGAGTTACTTTATGTGCATAAACTGTCTGCCTAGTTGATAGTCTGTATATTTAGTGACCTAAAATACTTCTGGACAGAAATGTCAGTGCTATGAAGTGCTGCATGCAGGACCATGGCTCAGCTAAGCTATGTTACATTACAGTTTGGAGCTCATAATGGTAACCTCAGCTGAAGTCATGTAAACACAAAATAATTAATTTGAGGGAGCATGGCTATAAAAAATGTCTTTTAAATCTTAAATTGTGAATGCAAGTTATTATAGAGGCAGAATAGAATTATTTATCTTGTCTCTTTCCACTCCATCAAACATAAATGTGTGATAGAACAGAGGCTGCATCCTTTAGGATTTAAGACATTTTTCAGCCTGGGAAATAATTTCCAAGAAATGGCTTGAAAATTGTAAAGGCAAAGAAGTACAAGGTGAAAGCAGCAAGAATTTATAAATGTCTCCCCACTCTACCCCATTGCTTATATCTGATTAGTCACGTAGGTGGTATCTTACAAGCCAAGTAGCAGTGAAGGGACGTGCATTGTTCTCAGCTCTGTATTTTGCAATCACATGCCTTTTCAAAAGATGTGTGTTCCCATAACTCCAAGAATCTAAAGCCAGGTTTGTAGGATGGATCATTGGCAGTGTCCTACCTGTGAAACTGTCCAGGTTTGGTAAGAGAGGATATATGAATAATAACTTTACTTCTTTGATTACAAGACATGTTTGGGGTTTTTTTTGGTATGTTAGGTATCAGGGCTAACTCTGAAAACAATAGATGTGCCTTTGGATGTTTATTGTAAGTCAAAAAACTTGCCACATATTTTGATATGATAATACGTCAGGGTCACTTCAACTGTAGCTTTTGAAATTTATGTGGGCTAGAATATAAAGCAGCATCCAATATCTTAAGTTGTTTTTAAAACAGTATAAAACCAAGCAAACAGTTTGTGTTATAACAAAGGTAGTGTTTAATGTGCTTCTGATTTAGTTTTGTGAAAATACTTTTTGTGTGCTTGTGTCATGTGGCATTGGTTCAGTCAGTATTGTGTATCTTGGGTAAATAATCTTAATAGTTGCTTTGGCTCAGTGTGGAGGTAGCAGAGACTTTGAGAGAGTAAAACTAGTTGGGACCCTGATTGAGTGTTGCTGTTTGCTGAATACAGTCTGTTCAGTTTCTGCATCAGATCTGCTGAAATACAGCAGCAGGAGTGCAGGATTAAGTAAATTAGAGTCAAGCTGGAAAAATGAGGAGTGAGTTTGGCAAGAGGAACTTCACCTTGCAGTTTTAAGTGTGTGGCTCTGTTAAACTTAATCCTTTTTCTTTTCTTTTGAAGCTAAAGATTAAATGTTCATTGTGTTTCATCCTCTCAGCACAGAGGGCTGATGTTTTGCTTGTAGTGGCTGTTTAAGTGAACGTGGTCACTCTCCTAAGTTTTTACAAAAGATGTCAAACTGTCCAAATGAACTTGTGCTGTGTTCTTGTTCCTGGTAAACTTTCATTCAGATTTAGAGAATGGATTTGAGGCCGTGTACAGAGGTGAAATTCTGACTTTCAATACACATTTGTAAACTTTGGAAACCTTGTAACAGCAGAGGCCTTTGAACTTAATTATTATGGCATTCATGCCACCATAGCTTGTTTGTGAAACTTGCTTCTTTTCCCTAGTGTGTTTTGGTTTTAGTAATATTAAATCAGGTCACTTTAGTTGACACTAATAGGCATGACAAGAATGTCCTTCTCATGTTTGAAATTAGACAAAGGGTAAAATACATGGAAATTATTAATTCTGCATCCTGTGCCTCTCTACGATGTCTTGTCTTTTTTCCACAGAATCTGGGCTCTTGATTCATCTGGAAAACCTTGCTCTAGATCTTTTAAGTTCATATTGGGCCAAGAAGCTGACAACTTCAAATTCTACCTGTAATTATTGAAGTAGACTATCTTGAAAGCTGTAGTTTAGAAATAATTGCCTATGAGAGAGCAGGTGATGCATAGGCCTCGGAGCTATGAAGCTGAAAGTTATATTGTGTTAGTACATAAAAATGAGATAGATAGTTGCTTCAGCAGATGGCTTGAGATACTGTAAGTCTGGGGTTTATTATAATTTTTTTTTAGATAAAAGTAGGTTTAACTTCCAGATTTTCTTACAGGCCTCATTTGGCATGCACATAATTTTCCTCAGACGGGATATCTAAAAGAAATACTGTTTATTATTAGACCATTAAAACTAAAACCACTTTTCCAATGTGACATGTTTCTTTGCATATGAGGTGTGTCATGTCATCTTCTCCCAGTAATGAAAATAACATTCCCCTCTGTCCTTCGAGGCTGTTCTAGAATTTTGGCAGAAATATTACCTGATTTTGATAATTGCCATGGGCAGAAGTGAGTTTCCTTTGACAGCGGTTTAATTGCAGTGCTTGAATGCGGGGTTGAAAAGCAGGATGGCGTTGACCACTGTCACACTGCTGCATCAGGTTGTGTACATATCAGCTGGAAACTGCAGGGCTAATGTTTCTGATGTAAATATAGCTGATCCTGAAGATACGATGAAGTCTGGGTTCTCTGGTTCAGGGCTAGAGTAGATGTTGCAACTCAGGCAGGTGGTGCTGTCCATGAAGCAGGTCACCAGAAGTTTCATCTGTGTGGGTGAGGAAGCACGGTGATGGTCAGTTGGAGACCAGCGTGTGCACAGTCCTGCCAGCAGCGTTTCGGGAGGTCAGAAACACAGATGTGTTGGTTCACATTTATAAATATGCTGAGAGAGAGAAATTTGCTGATGCAAAGGTTATGACTTAATGTTGAGGTTTTAAGTCACCTGTAGCAACTTAGCAACTGAAGTCACCTGTTCTCAGGAGGGCACCTTGCTCTTGGCAGTTGTGTGCAGCATGCCACTGTAGGCTTCTTAACATTATTTTCTCCCTCTTTATAAGTTTAGCAATTGGGATGTTGGGCAAGAATATGCAGTGTAACTACTGTAGACCAGATTTGACCTTCTAGAATTGTTTGCCTAGGAGAGGTTTTCTGCATGTGAATTGCAAAAATGATTTTGAAAACTATACTTATACTTCTCATGTGAAATAGAAGTTTGTGGGGTGTTTCTGCATAACAACTGTGCTGAGTAACAAAGCTGTGTCATTCTCCTCTCTCTGTAGACACTACACCTTAGCTTAGTCCAACTGCTAAGTACAAATGGCTGCTCTCATAAATAGGCTTTTGCAGGTAAAGTGTTCTTATGTAGTGAAACTTTACTTCTCTTAAGGTCGTATGTTGTGAAATGCAGTGGAATTTATTGCTTGTAAAGGATATTTCTATGTACGTGAACTGCCTGGGAAAATAAAAATCAAGTTCTTTGGCATTGTTTTTAATGGTTGCATCCTGACAAAAAAAAAAGACTGTTACTTTAGGGGGAGGGAAAATCAGTGCAGTGTCAAGGAGGAGCACCTTGGTTTAGAAGATTCTGAGAAAAGGTATTTGTAAGATGCATCAGAGTACATAAAAACTAGGAGATGATTAATTAAAGAAGAAAGTTAAATATTTCCATTATCGTAAAGGGGGAAACTTCACATTTGCCAGGCAGCTGGTGACCCCAGGCTTGCAGTGAAGGGTGGTTGCCTCTCACCAGCACCTGGAGAGATGTCTGAGTAGGAGCCCTGGCTGTCACCTCGTTCTGCAGCCTGCCTGGGAAGGGACCTTGGCCCCGTTGTGAGCTGTTGTAGTTGTTATACTTTTTGCTACCTAGCAAGGGATTGGCCTTTTGTTGTGAACTTCTATACAGCAGTGAAGAATTTAGTATTACTTAAACCAAAATGTTTTTACTAAAAAGCACTTTAATGCTAGGTTGTTTGCTTTTTGCATATTAATAAGAGAGTAATGGCCAGTTACCGTTTGCACATACTGCAGTCATAGTAGAGTTGTAGATTCATAACCATGTATTCTCTTGCTTCTGTGGAGAGTTCAAATAGTACCTGATTTAAGAAACCAAAAAGTTTCTTCTCTCCTGGATTGTAGACATGGAATTTTCTTGGTTCATATTGCAATGCTGAGTTAAGACCATAGTCCAAAATCATGGGTGTGTAACATGCATAGGGTGCTTCCCACAGTGGAGGCAAATGGCTACTCAGGGACCTTTGTTCTTTCTGGCGTTCACTGCTCAGAGGTGAAAGTTGCCATTATTAGTACTGCAGCTGGTTCAATTTCCAGAAATTAAAGAAGTTAGATGCAAACAAGGTATGATCCATATTACACTTCAGCATGATTATGCATTATTCACGTGTCTTTAATAACTAGTTTGCTGTAATTATAGAAACAGAATGGAAAGGCTGAATTTTAAGTATGTTTTATAAGATATATTGATTAAATTCTTGTTTTTCTACCTAATCTAAGTAATTGTTGCATGTGTAAAAAGAATCGGCTACAGAAGCAATTTATGTCTGATTGAAATGAGACAGTACTTGTTGCTCAGATTGACATAAAGAAAAGACTTCTCAGTCTTTTTTACCTAGAGCTTGAGTTTAAATGCTTATGGGTGATGGAGACAAAAGGACTGTGAGGAGTGGTATGTTCTGTGTTACTGCAGTAAGACAGTCATTGACTAAAAAAACTGAAGAAGTATCACTATGCTAGCTGGTGGTTTTAGCGTCGGGAAGAAAAGGCAGAAGAGAAGCCCTACAAATAATTGGGTAGGGGACAGGTAGGATATAACAGAACACTTAATGTTTAAAACAGTGTGAAACCTGGAGTGGAACACGTAGTAGCCCAGAAGTAGCTGTCACAAAGCACCTATAACATACTATAGATCCTGAAGGAATATCTTTATTTTCTGCTGCTCAGAGTTCAAAAACAAATAATGGGATTTATCAGGTCTCTGCATATGCTATCCTTGAAATTACAGAAGGGTTCACGTGAACCTTGGCCAGCAGGCTCCATTACAGGACATATTTATCATAAACCTGTATTCTTGTCTATAGGAGCGTGGCAAGAAGTCATCATGTTTTACTGTGGTTTGAGTATTTTGGTGAGTGGACTTTGGAGTACTGAATCACCAGGTTGGGCTGGAAGAGACTTTTAGAGATTGTCTAGTCCAACCTTCCTGCCTTGGGCACGCACATCTTGCACTAGATCAGGTTGTTCAAAGGCCCATCCAGCCTGGGCTTGAATGCTTCCAGGGGTGGGGTATCTACAGCTCTGGGCAACCTGAGCCAGTGTCTCACCACCCTCACTTTGAAAAATTCCTTCTTATATCCAGTCTAAATCTTCCCTCTTTGAATTTAACACCATTGACCCTTGACCTGTCACTACAGTCCCTGGTAAAAAGTCTTTATTTCTTATAAGTCTCCTTTATATACTGAAGGGCTGCAGTAAGGGTAAGTTGGTTTAGACTTAATGCAACTCTGGTTTTTCTGGGTTAATTATTTTAATTTTGTTACTTCCGTTGTCATTTTTGGGTATCTTCTTTAATTTGTTGTTGCAGTGGATAAGACATGTTAAAATTGTAAATATTTTTAAGGCCTTGTATAAAAGTGGTTCTTCTTTGCTTGATATTCTCAGTAGTCCTTTCCAGGTGACTGTTTTCCTATTCTCTTATTTTGAGGCTGATAAATTAACAATCCTCTCTTCCCTACCTCCCAAACTTTATGTTCTTAAACACTCCTGGGAGTAGTGCATTTTCTTAGTTTCTTATTCTTCGTTCTCAGTTCATGCAATCTTTATGTTGTGCACTCATTAGTACACGCTAGTTGTACACATGAGCATACATTAGTTGTTCTTTCTTCCTACCATATTCTCTCACTGCTAAGGTGACACTGAATGAAGTGGTGTTAATTTACTTAGCAAAGAAATAAATGTAAATATGTGTTTAACAGATAAAAAAATTCTCTGCTCCAAAATACCTTAGACTTTCAGGTTACCTGTAATAGAATCTCGAGTCTGGAAGAGTTATAGATAACTGAAGAAAAATAGTTATTTTTAGTATCTTCTGGTTAATCTTGAACGTCTGTCAGGATGCTTGTTAAACAGTGAGTTACTGCAGAACCCCCAGTCGTTTGGAAATGCTGGAGTAAACTGTTGTATAGGGAGGAAACACTTCTAGTAGGGTAGTGTCTGCTGCTTGGAAGGATTTTTACCCTTACTAGCATTAGGGTTTTGTTGTCAGTGGCACTGGCCTATGTACCTGCAGGCTTTGGAGAGATCTGGGTACTTATGGTCATATCTTGTAGCGGATTGCAAAACTGTTCCTTGGTTCTGGTATTTCAGATCCAATCATGAATTTCACATCTGTGTAAATGAAAATTTTTCAATGAAATAATTATTTCTGTATCTTCTTCTCTAGTGTGAATGAATTTGGACTGTTGTATAATGTGTATATTTTCTAATCTTTTTTTTCAGATTATTTTCCTGGGAAGCAGCACTGTTTGTATGTAAAGACTATCTCACTGGGTTGCTGCAACTGAGTTTAGAATGTTACGTGACTTCTGATTCTGATGGAGGAATAACCAGATCTGAGACTGCTGCACTGGAAGACTTTACAGGAACTACAAAATGTCATCGAATAGGAGTCAGAACCCTCATGGACTTAAACAAATCGGTCTTGACCAGATATGGGATGACCTAAGAGCAGGAATTCAACAGGTTTACACCAGACAAAGCATGGCAAAATCCAGATACATGGAACTCTACACGTATCCTAATGCCTAAGTCAGTTAGTACGTTCCTTCTTAGTAGATTAGAGACAGCTTTTTACTTTTCTAAACTCAAAATTGGTTCATAACTGTTTGACTTCATGGCTTTTAAGAATGTATTTTTGTTTTCAACATTAGCCTTTCTTATTTAATCTTACTGGCAAATAAGCAGGAACATTCTGTTTTCTGGAAAAATTACTTCATAATTATAGCTGCCTCTGAATTTCAGGTTTGATTACTATTATCTTTGACAGAGGGGATATTTAAAGTTATTTTATTAATAGGGCTAATTTTGAATCCACAATACACCAAAAGAAAACGGGAATTCTTTTTATTTTATATGTTAGTCTCTGGCATTAAGAGGCAGGTCCTTTTGGTAATAATGTCTGGTTACCTTGAAAATTTTTCTGTCAGCCTCAGAGTAGTACTTTACTTGTGAGTTCGTTTTACAGTTTTCCAGGTGGAGTGAGAATGTGCCCAGTGAATTTCTCTTGAATTCCTAGCTTGCGTCAGGGAGCTACTGAAGTTTTGCAGCATCTCCCCATTCTGCGAGTTGTTACAAGATGCTAAAAAAGGGGGTTGTGTTCATCCATGTACCTGTGTGCAGGAGCACTGTTAGAAAGATTGTAGGAAACTTGTTTCTCTAGAAAAAATGATCACCTAATAAATTTCCTTTCTTATTTTAAGGAGTTATACTGTTTTTTTATCAATTCTTAGATTTTCTTTTTAAGTAAAGATTATTGTTTTGATACATAAGTTAACATTAAAGCTTTTGTTGGCACCGATTTTTGGAACTGCGTAACAAATTTTAGTCTGTGTTAATTTTTTGAAAGGACAGAGCTTTTATAAAACAATAAGGAACTTGAAAGCTATAAAGCAATTAATTCTGTAGTTCTCTGGACTTTCTAAGGAGATAGAAAAGCTTGTTTTCTGCACATGTAATCTCAGAGTAGATGTGTAATCTTATCTGTGCCTGCAGAATCCATGCTCCTGGTGAGGGGCGAAACCCAAGCAGTCAGCTGGATGTTTCTAGGATTATTTTTTAATAGTGATGGGACTATGAAATAACAGTTGGTTTAGGGTCTGAACTTTTCCTGAGGCTTGGAATGACTGATTCCTCGCAGCACTAGGATCAGCATTGTCCTGGACTCAACGAAACAAGTCTGCAAATGTTGAATATCTGATAGAAATCTGACATGAGTAGAACCTCGGAGTTGTTTTGTTCTGAGTGCCTGTAATACGTTTCTGTTTGTGAGGTCTGCCAAGGAGGGCAGCAGAAGACTAAGTACTTATTATAATGGTACTGTTAAAACATTTGGTTTTTTTCTTCTACTTCTGATGCTCTTAAATATTCTTGGAATGGAACTGTAAAAAGGATATATCACCTATTAAGTACCCACTCCTCCTTGTTGCTGCCTCAAGGAATTGCTGGGCCTGAAACTAAGGACCCTTTGTGTTATTTTCATAAGTGAATTAATTTAGTGGACAGTTTTGGTGGTTGAATTTTCATTTGTAGATTAATTTAGTAGTCTGATTACTCAGAATATTTGACACCAGTTAGGCTAGGAGTTTTTAATCTACTATGAAGAAAACAACACACTTTGCATCTTAAACCAAGAGCACGTGTTCAACTGTTGTGCTAAAAAGATTACTTGTTTTCAGATGCAGTATCTAAGAAACTTGCTTAGTCTTTGCATGCAGCAAGTCTAGTAGATTGGCAGACTTTTATTTTGGGAAGCTCTGCCTATCAAGCAGCTTGGTTTAGGAAGCAGAACAGATGCAGATGAGTTTCAGCTGCAGCTATAATTGGTCTGAGGATCAGCCCTACTTACAAGGATGCTGGATGTGATAGCAGCTTGGAAATTGTGCTCAGTGGATAGTTGTTTCCTCATCCTCTTTTGTCCTTTCCTTGCCTACCTTTTTCTTTTTTTAAGAGGAAGAGAACCGTGCATACAAGCAAACGTGCCCTTAGTCTTGTGTGTGGTATAAAAGTTACAGTCTAGTTGGAGATGGGGGAGTTTTTGTTGTGCCTTGTTAAAGTGAATCTGGGAAAGAATTGGAAGAGTTAAGCAATTCAGGTGTTTTGGACCTCCATTCTACCTGTACTCATTTTCTTTGTTCAAAGTGTCTTTTTTTGTGAGACACTAAATTCAGTCTCTTAGTATAGGCCAGAACTTGTGCTTACGGTGGTTTGTTTTTTTGTTTTCCTTCATGCCAGCAGGAGAAGAATCAGCTTGTTTATTCCAGGGGTTTTCTGGATCTGAGAATACTGAAGCGATGAACCAAGAAATCTTGTTGCTGAATGGTGCTTATCAGGTTCCTTATCCCTGCTTTTTCTAATTTGGATTTGTTTGTGCTTCTGATTGCAGGGGGTATTTTTTGTCAGACCAGGTGATCATCAAATAGTTCTCAGTACACTTCTGTGATTTCTTTTCCCTGCCCCTATGCCAAAGCACCTAACTAGAAGAGCAGTCCTTTATGGAAGCTGTGATATTTTTATTTACTGCTTCTTACGTGGTTATGAAGTTCAATATACTAATGTGCTTCAGTTAATTTCTGAGGTATGTTCTTTGTGTTTCTTAATGAGAATTTACAATGTCCATATAGAAACAGATTTCCTTTAGAATTGTACTTGGTATGGAAGATGAAACTTTTTTTTTGTTTTGTGATTTGGTTGTTGTTGTTGGTTTTTGTTCCCCCACCACCACCATGTGTGAGATTCTTGAAAGTGGAATCTTGTTTATCTGGATGCTTTTCTTACCCTTACCCAGATACTAAGTAATTCCTGGTGTTGAAGAGCCTTGTAGCTCCTGCAACAGTAACTAACATCTTGTGACGGGCCGCATTGCAAGCTAGCATAGGGTTACGTGCCAAGAATTGGGTTCGTGCAGAAAAGAGAAATAGCCAATAAGATTAACTAGACTTCTAGAACAGTAGACCTAGCAGCATTACTAGTGGTTTTACCCTGTTTTTCTTCTAGTGGCAATTTGGCTGTTAGTCACAGGATTAGGTTGCAAAAATCAATGTTAGAGCAGTAATCAAGTCCCTCAGGAGTCACTCCTGGAACTCCAGAGGACCACAGTAAGTTTTGGTACACTGCACCTGAGAGAGTGGTTCACTCAGAAGTAATTCTCTCTATGCAAAAAGAAAACAAGTTCAAGCTTCTATTCTGCAACAACAAAAAAGAGAACTGTGCTTGCATGTAGCAAGTTGTGAGCTTTGGTTTTAAATTGTTGATAGAAGACCTATTACTTTGTTTACTAGAATTACTCTTACTTAACTTACATATTTATATTGCTGTGTCACTTGACCACCTCTTCTTAAACTCCATTTGGCAATGAAAAAGTATTCGTACATCTTGTGCTAGTTTCCTTTTTTGGTTTATTTTTCTTTGACAGAAGGTGATGCCTATTTTTCAAACTAATCATATGGTGAGTATGCAATTTATTTTATTCAGGTCTCATGGTGTGAGGGGACGAATTGGGATTTACATACATTTGGATTTAAACTCTGAAGTGGAGAAAATGGAAGTATTTTTTTCTGTTCTTTTTTATGTATCTTAAGCAGATTCTCAGACCAGGTACTAGACTATGAGAAAACTTATCTGCACTATATTAACCTAGCATAATTTTTCACAGTGGCTTACACAAAAAGCTGAGTAACATTCTGAAAGTCTTATTTTCTGCTGTCAAGCACATAACTTCTCAATTTCCAGATATGATTGGTGGATGGAAAGCTTAGTGGTTGGCTTTTATTTCATTTGTGTATACTTTTTATTTGAAATATCAAAATCACTTTTTTTGGCATAAACTCATGCTTTTGCTGTATTGATTTACAAAAGATAATCTGAGAAGTGTTTTTAAGGAATTTTTAAAGAGAATGTTATTAATTGATATCCAGTTGGAACTGAGAAACCTTTTTGCTCAGTTTTAATATTTAAAGGTAATTCATTTGGGAAAAACAAGACTATTTAAAGATTACAAGTGCCATTAATTTATAATAAATAAGATTTTTCTCTACATAAAAATATCATTAAATCTTTTCATTGATGAGAAGGAAAGCATACAGTACTGTGGAAGAAGGGGTTGTTTTACCAAAAAAGTGCATCTGCAATGTTCAGACTGGCTTTCAAAGTCTTCTAATGTTGTGTACGTAAGAATCATACTGTTGATTTCAACAGTTCCAATAGTACATAGGTAATTTTTTGTGGCATAATTATCAAGGAGCTCATATGTGAAACTTTGATGTAAAGCTGAATTTACAGTGTCTTAAATTTACTCATCTCAAGCCATAAACTGGGTTTTACAAACATAATTCTGGTATCATTGTTCCATTTTTAGCCACAGCCATTCTTAATAAAAATAATTGCTTTAAGTCTTTTTAAGTAAGATAAGCTTCTTCTCTAAGATTTCATTATTTTATGAAAAATATTTTCCTTGTTTCTGAATTTGCTTATTATGATTTTAACTCATTTTAATGACATTAAAGAAGTTACCGATTATCCGTCAGACCAAATGTAAGTCACTTTACATTATGGAAGGTTACTGTAATCTGGTTTGCAAGCTGGTTTTTTTGTCAGATGATAGCAAGTGGTAAAGAAGAGATTGTTTTAAACATTAAACCATTAAGTGTAGTATGCTTACATTTTAAAAATATCAGATGACTCAGGATAATCTATCCATAAAATAGAATGTATAAATACATTCAACATTTCTTTGCGTGTAGATAGGTTCCACACCAGTAGTGCATATTGCTCAAGCAAAACCTTGAGCCCTTCTCTTGATATCCATTTGCCAGAATCTTTTGTAGTTGTTTGTATTGTCCTTGTTCTAGTAGCTTGCACTGGAATTGTTGAATTTTAGCAGGATTTTAGATCATCAGGTGTATATTAGAACTGTGAAAATCTTTTTTTATCTGATCACTTGAATCTATTGTTAACAGGCAGTGTGCTACGTTGTGTTGTTTGGTGTGTTTGTTTTTTTCTGAATAGATTATTAAGCTTTTTCTGTGCAGAAAAGATACTGGGGTATTAGAGCACGTACTGTTTAAAGCTCATAAGCTGTTCCACTTTAATGTCAAATTGTTTAAGGTCACTCGATGCATCAGAGCAGCCCTCACTGTCTTCTACCATTAGTCATGCTTATATTCAATGAGGTATTTCATAGTGTCTCTCAAATGCCAGTTAGTACTTGTGTGGAACACAAAGGTAGAAGTGAGTGTATTTGTGTACATGTTCAAAGGGTACATAATATACTTTTCCTTGTACAGAAAAGTAGGTATAATTGTTTGGTTCCTTTTTTAATGTTCTTCTCCACAGTGATTGCTTGCTGTTCTGCTTGCTTTTTATAGCAGACAAGAATATTCTGTACAAAACCAACTTCTTTGTCAAAGCAAAGAACTTTAAACTTAAAAGAACCTTGGTTATGGTGGTATTTACACTTCCCGGCATAAAGACTGTACACTCCGTATATGCATTTGGCTTTGAAAATTTGTGTTTTCCTTGTAACTTAGTGTTTCTCTGTGAGCCTTTTGAGTTTGTCATGGAGAGGGAAACAAGAACTTATCTGTTAGTCTTCAGATGGCTTTTGCTGGAAGTTTCCCCCTTCCCAGACTTGTAGAAACGTGTCTGAGCTCAGTTATGCCTGGATTTTCACAGCAGCTGCATGGCTGATGCTGTCAGTAACAGCTCCTTCAGTCTCTGCCTCAGTCCCTCCCTGACTAAAATGGGGATGGTTTGACACTTGTATCTAATGTAAAGATTTTAATGTGCAATTGATTTCAGGTTAAAGTCTATTGAAACACAGGTGGAGAATGTGTGGGGTTCAGGGCAGGGTCTTTGATTTATTTGAACTGCTTTGTGGGGGTAGCCCCTCCTTACTGGACATTACTGAACTGAACATACTTAAAATAGGCTCTTGCCGATACCTTCCTCAAAAGAATGAGGGTTTCTGGATTTCTTATTTTACTGCTGCTCCTCACAAAGCTGATGTGGGTGTTTAAAGCAGTCATGTAGGCATGTCTGCTTGTCTTGGCAGCTTTACTTATGCATGTGGTGGTGTTGTGAGGTTCACACAGCCTAGTCTTCTGGACACACAGGAGTTAAAATGGCTGTAACGTTTTTGAAGAAAATGTGTAAAGCTGTTCTCTAGAAAATATATATGCTCTATTGTTTGGATTACAAGTGGTTTTACAAGGATACAAAACTTCCACAATCTTTCCTAGCAATTTTCCTATGAGTATTTTCAGTGACTTTCTGTATGTTGTTCTTGCATGCGTTTGGTATAATCTAAGATAAGAGAAAGTTTTGACAAAAGGTGAACTAATCTCAACTTGTTCCTGTAGGCCAGCTGTCGAGGTGGCAGAGCACTCAGCATAAGAGTTAATAACTGCTAAAGGTCTGTGAAATAGCAAATTTATGCCTAAACCTGATCTTTGTAATAAAAAGGCTAGAAGTAATGAAAGGTAAATTCTGCTTAGAGTTGTCCAGCTTGTGGTGTTGTGTGCTTCCGGTTTTTCCAAAGCTTTGTTATAGTTTTGTGCTATACTGTATTAATTCAGCTATCCTTTCAATTCCTTTTAATTTTACATATCTGCTCCTCAAGTGTACTTTATTCTAGTTAGTTTTTCATTGCAAAATGGAAAGACTATGGGGACCCAGATGTGCTGCTGAAAGAGTCAGTTATTACCTCAACAGAACTGTTTTCTTTGTAAAAAATTTAAGATTAGGAACTCATCAACTAATTTGCGCCCATCGGTGTAAAATTTGATACTTGTCTTGGATAACTTCTATTTGCTGTGTCTCCTGGAGGAAAGAATGCTGTATGGAGTATTTTGGTGCTTTTCTGGGATGGAGGATAGATTGGAGGTGACCATGGTGCGCTGAAGCTTGTGCTTTGATGGCAGACTTGCTCAAAAAGTATGGGCAGTATTACTGGGAGAGCCTGTTCTCTTCCCCTGTGTGGACACAAGTTCAGATCTGCTCAGCAAAGGATCTGGGAACAGGGACAACAGTTAGTTGTAATCAGTTACTTCTCCAGTCCAAATCACTGGTTGCCTCCATGAACTCCCATGCTACTGGACAAGCAGGTGGCAAGTAGACCCTCCAGGTGGGCTGTTTTTCAGGATCACCTCCTTCAGTGGAAATAATCAAGACCATAAATTCATTATAGTATGGTACCATGGGAATTTTTTTTTTCCCCCAAGCTTTAGAAACTGAGTCAACGTTGTCAGAAGTAGTGTGAATTATATTGAAGATAAAGGTGCTATAAAATTAATTAGTCTTTGGCTGTTTCTTTTATCATTTTCAAGAGTTTCAGAGAAGAATAAAGTTATGAAAAAGATCTTTCATCCTGAGCAGCACTATTCTGAATCATTTTATGAACTTCCTTGCAGTCTTCTACCTCAACTTTTAATTCAGATAAGTAAATGTCTCTTCTTCACTGTAAGGAAAGTGTAGAAGTTAGGGAAGATGGATCTTGATCTGTTCCTCCTGCAGGTTTGTCCGTTTGCTGGGTCAAATCAGAAGTTCAGCAGCCAGAAGCTTGGGGTTGAGTGCAGCTTCACTGCAGTGCAAACTGTTCTATTGGTGAATTAATTTCTCTGCTTGTTGTAGTGTGTGGATTGCTATGCAGAATTGTGTGATCATGCACAGAAGTGTTTCCTAATACTACTGTTCAGATATGTACATGGCTTTCAGCATACTAAGCAGCTGGGGGGATTAGTTTGATTTCTGCAACCAAGAATTCTTTTCATAGTGTTCCCCTTACGATTCTCAGATGCAGTGCTGTGTACTTCGTTATAAGCAGTCAAGTCTGATTTTGTTTTGAACATGTCAGTCTTCCTGTCAGTGGTTGGCTTTAGCAGATGGGGACACAGATTGTAAGCAAAGTGTGAGAGAGCATTCTTTTACCTGTAATACGTCAAAGAGTTACTTACACGTGCAGACTGCCTTCTGCATAGGCAGACTCACTTTGGTTTGACTTGCATAGAACAAATAAACAAAAGCATTTCAAAAGTGCTATCTTGTTGAACAGTTTGGCTAACAAGACTCAAGCCAGAACAACAAAGAAAGATGGGCATTACAGGCATATTTTTACTGTCTGAGTTGATTACTGTCAGGCATGGAGAAAAAGTCTGTCTCTCAATTTAATTCTGTTTACTTCACAAGGAATTCTGGGCTTAATAGTCAAATGCATGGGGTTAGAAAAAGGCTTATGTCTTCTAACCTTGGTCTTTTATTTTTCTGAAAGTTGTTGCGATTGTTCTTGGAGGAGAACAGAAAGAATATTTTCATCAGGCAGTATCCATAAAAACTGCAAAAATTACCCATCATCTGGACAACTCATGTATTTCTAGGCTTGCTCAAAGCCATTTGGGATAGGAGAGGTAGGGGAAGGAAGAGGCAAGACACCAACTGGGCATCTATGAATCAGCCCAGAATTCCTTTTGTCATGCTGGAGAGACTTTCCATACACAATTCAGAGGACCTTATGTTAGCTGGTATAAACTGTGAGATAAGCCCAGTTTTTCTTGTCTGTGGAAAGAGAGCAAGTTGATTATCTAGAGAAAAATTATGTTGTGTGGCATTCGTCACTTGAACAGGGAATTCCAAGATTGAAATGTAGATGGTAAAAGTAGCAACAGTTCCAGGAAGGTTGAACAAGTAAATGACTAAGAGCTGGAAGAAATCATTACTGTCCAGGAAATAATGGTTGGTAAAGATAAAAATTCAGTTGCTAAGCACAAATGAGTGGTTTATGTTATTGCTTCATACCATGGGAAATCTAATTGTTTGAAACTTGGATGAAGTAACAGGCAAGAAATAAATGTATGCTGTACGTATCCAAAAGGAGTTAATCTTAGGCAAAGAGCATCACTTTTTCAGACAGAATGCAGTGACTTCCTGAACAGGTACACGAGTATAGACCCTGAGCAGGCTTTCTTTTCAGTGTGACATAAAGCCCATAAGCCTTGTTCCTAGTGGCACGCGGGGTGCTCTGATCCTTAAACCCAGTTTAAGGGTATGATTTGTCTGTGAAGCTTTTTTTAAAAGCAATTGCAAAGGAGTTAACTGGATATTTTAAGAGGTTTTTATGCTTGAGCTTTCCTGTTTAAATATTAAAACCAAGTCTGTTTGTGATGACTGTAATGCATCATATGTTTGGGGTTTATAATTCCCTTGGTATTCAGTTGTGCTGCTGTCTTCCACTATATTGTGCTGGTCTTTCTGAAGGAAAAGATAAAAGGCAAATCTCAGGCACGTATTAATTTCCTAACACATGGCATACTGTAGAGGAAACCTGTCTAGTGGTTAAAGCTTAGCCCATTAATTGAAATACAAGTTAAAGCCAAATAGATGGCCTGGATTGGTTAGTGTGATATTCTCTAAGGAGATGTGGCGCAGAATGCTGTCCTCAACTGTCAGTAGAAGTGTGAGTGCTCAGTAGCTTTGTTCCTGTTGGATAATGGTTTGGTGAGTGAGTCATTAAGGTAATTTTTGTTGTCACACAACTCATCGAGTTGAATTGGAGTGCTGCCAAGGTAGTTTATGTTCTTTGTTTGTGGAGTGCAGTTTGTTTTGGGACGCTTCTTTATTTGTTTGAGCAATGTGACTTCTACTTATTACTTGAGAAGAATTCTGAATGCTTCAGTGTTTCAGATCAGAAAATGGGGAGTATTTTCTTGAAGTGTGAACAGATACAGTAAGTATTCCAGGCTGTGTTAGTATGAGAGGAAAAATTACTGCTGTGGCATACTTAAATATTTGGATTATACTTGTAGCCTTAAATTGGGTTTTGGTCAGTCTCATCTTACAGTGAGCATTTTGAGTGTATCTCACTGTTACGGCTTTCTAGGTTAGTCACCTGTCTGACAGTGTTAAGTGGCCAAATATTTTATGAAGGATTGTGTTTGAAAGAATGCAAAAATATTATCTTCTGTGTTTTCAACCAATGAATGTTGCTTGAGGCTAGCATTGAAATTTCTTCCTGAATAAAACAAAGCTTACGTATTTGTAGAAGGCCAGTATAATACACCAAATAAATTCCTTTTAAACCTTAAAAATAACCTTGTCAGCAGATTCCACTGCTTTGATTTCTTGGTGGTCCGAAGTATTAGGTAAATTGAATGTTGACATCAGTATTTGCAGTGCCCTTGGCAGTCTGCATTTCTGTTGCATACAATTCTGCTGGAAGTTACATCATTTTCTTAGCTTTGGTTTGACTTTGTGCGCTAATACATGCTGTAACGTTAGGTCGTTTAGTCATAGAAAAATATTTTATTGAAATAAACATATTTGTTTTCACTGTTTTTTTAATGCATTATGCTGTCACATAGATATGTTCCTTAACTTTCCCATCAGTCATGTTTATAACTACTGTACTAGTGTGCACCAGTCTAATCAAGCACGGGGAGCTGGAGTGCCTCCTTCTAAATCGAAAAAGGGCCAGACACCTGGAGGTGCTCAGTTTGTTGGCTTGGAATTGTACAAACGGCTAAAAGAATTTCTGAAGAACTACTTGACAAATCTCCTTAAGGTAAGATGCGACCTTATGGCCATCTGCATTTGTAGAAGTGGTGTGGGCTGGGTTGAGAAAGCTTCTGTCAGCAGGACTGGGGGGCTGTCCATCCACTGGATATAAATGGAATATCTTGAAATTTGCTTTTGTCTCCATGAGCCATTAGAATGTTTTTTAGGCTTTACCCGTGGTGTAGATTAGCCACTAAGTGTATGTGTGAGCTCGTTTTCTCTTCAAGCCAAAACATTGTGTTTTATAGAAGTAATGTTATATGTCATCTTAAGCTGTCCTCTATCTTGAACAAGAATAGCTGGGCTTTCTAACCAATTTACCAGCATAATAGTAATGCTGGGCAAAATGTTTGTCTGATTGTAGCTGTTAAATTTAGATATAAAGAGCAGGATCTCGAGCTGCATTGTAAGAGAACATTCTGTAGCTATTTTTAGAAAGGAACCATGCTTTTTAACTTCTGGGGTTTTAGTTTTGAGCAATAATAAAAGAATTCTTCGTGTCCTATTAAGTCTACTGGGTAATTAATTTATGAAGCTGCAGATGTCTGAGACCTTATCCCGAACAGACTCCTGGTTTTATTCCCCTTCCCCTTTCAGGCTGTAAGTGGTCCAGTTTGGACAGATGCTTGAATGCCCATTGTTACAACTTCATCTTTTTTTTTTGTGTAACAAGAGCAAACATGATGCCATACCCATTTCCAAGAACACAAGGTTCCGTTTACTACTACCTGAGAGGGTCCTAGAGAAGATCCAATCCATGCTCACTTGTTTCAGCTTCCCAAGTAGCAGCAGTGGGAGTGGGTGGTACATGTTATGGAGATTGTCATGTTGAATACATTTTAAAAAAAAAAAAGGTGGTGTTGGGGGTTTTTTACCATGTTTTACCTAGTGCACTCATCAGTGCCACTGTTTCAGTGTAGTGCCCTCTATCTCTGTCCCACAGGAGGGACAGGAGAGTCTTCTGGAGCTTTGTATGTGCTGTGTTTTTTTTTTTTTTACAAATGCTATAATTTCTAAATCTCACTTTGGCCTTGTGCCTTATTAACAAAGAAGTAAAATTATTAACACTGTGTAGATTTATTACATGCTCAGTCTGTGCACCCTTACATATCTTGGTTGTACCTTAAAACTACCCAATAGTACTGGCAAACTTGTTATTTCAGGATGGTGAAGATTTGATGGATGAGAGCGTGCTGAAATTCTACACTCAACAGTGGGAAGATTATAGGTTTTCAAGCAAAGTATTGAATGGGATATGTGCCTACCTCAATCGACATTGGGTTCGTCGTGAGTGTGATGAAGGTCGTAAAGGAATATATGAAATTTACTCAGTAAGTAGCTTTCTGAAGTGAATGATTTATCCATTCCATCTGTCAGGTTTGCATTACCATCCTACACGTCGCTCCTTGAAACTAGTAGGAAGTTCACAGAAGTTTTGAAGAAATGGGCAAAGTGGAAATTTCCCCCTTTTCCACACTCCCACCCCAGTATAACTGTAAAAATTCCGTGGGTCTAAGCCTGCGAGATGTTCAGTCTGCCTGGTGTGTACTGGGACTGCCAGGATCAGACTGTCAAGAATTGTCTGTTTCTGAATATTTGCTGCCTGTACTGTCAGCTGTGTGCATCAGTGTGGCCTTGTCATTCCACTCAGCATTCAGTCAAGCGTTTCAAATATGGAATGGAGAAGTAATTTTTTTTTTTTTTCTGTTGACTTTGGTACATCTCTACAATTTTTTTTAGCATCCAAGCTGCTAAGACTCCGCCAACATTTGGTTTGTAATGAGAGTTATTTTGGTACAGTTCTGAAAGATTGATATGATCTTGATATTTTTTGTAATGTAAAGTAATACGATCAAGGGAAGAACATAGAAGTAGTTCTGTATCTCAGACATCTAAAAGTACTTTTTTAGTTTTTAAAGGACAATTGTCCTTGCTGATGAAGCATTAGGAAAGTGATGTGTTATTTTACTGCTTCACTAAAATAACTTTTCATATGGTTGAAAAACAGTTGGTATCTTTACTTCCTTTCCTCTTAACTTCACTAGCCTAATGCTGAGGCACTGTGGCAACCTGAAAATCTAACAAAAAGAAGCTTTATGTTGTCAAAGTAACTTGCAGGGTTTGTTAGTTTTCAGAGTTTGCAGTGGATCACCATCAGAAAAGGGGACATCTCGGGCAGAGTTAGTAATAAAGCAAATGGTAATTTAATTGTGAAACAGTCTTGTTGCATGAAAAATGTGTGCCAAAATGTAATTTAAAAAATTCTCATTATTTAGCATCCTATATGAGCCTTTCCTTAAGGAGTTATTCTGCAGCTATATACAAGTGTATGTATGTTTTCTTTATTCTATCTTTTCCTTCCTTTTCTTCCAGCTTGCCTTGGTGACCTGGAGAGACTGCTTATTCAGGCCATTAAATAAGCAGGTAAATATATAACTCTAGTGTTATTTTATAGGGTTACTTTTATGTATTTTTAGTAAGTGTTCCAGGGAGAATTTGGAGGATGGGGACGGAGGGTGTGTGGACCCAGAAAATAAAAGGGAGCCTTCTGTTTCTCCTTTGTGATGTTAAAAAGATAAATATTTTGGGGGAAACGGCCTTTCTCTGTGTGGTCGAACCTTGATACCAAGAGTGGTTTGTTACCTCTTTGCTGAGAGGACCCTTGGGGTTTTTTTGGCTTTTTTTTTTTTTTTTCTAAAAAGCAAAAGGGGCTCATCTTAAATGAAGTAACAACTTCAACTTTTTCTGAGCTAGGTGGGAGTACTGACTGATGATTGTTTCTTAAGTTTTGAGAGTCAAGATTGTGTGAGAACATGCAGTGGCAGGCCTAGAACTTTTCTGATGTTATTGTGAATCTTTAGATTTACACTGATGCTTGGGAGATTAATTTTGAGTAGTGAATCAGCACAATATGAAACAAGACACTCCACCACAACAAAATATTATTTTTATGTATGTTGCTGTCTTATTTACCAGTACTTTGTGATGAAAAGACTGTTCTATATTATGAAAATATTGCCTAGATTTCAGTTTAGATGACCAGTAGTTGCAACACATCATTCATCAGCATAAGCTGATAGCTTTCTTTGTCTAAAGTACAGGCAGGCAGTTCAGCTCTTACTACAAAGTTTTCTTGTATTTCGGGTATAAACTAAACAGAAGTTCTGTTTAGAATGTGCTTTTTGAAATTAAAACCAAACAAACACACAAACCACCAAGCACTTTTGTAGCCTTTTATTGCTCACTACTAATTGGCCTGTAGTTACATTGTAGAACTTAAAGGTGTAGCATACTTTGTGATGTCCATAGAAATTTTTATATGTTCAGGTGTCCTTAACATTTTGTTTTCAAGGGGTTTGGCTTGAATATAGGAATATAGTCCTGATTAAATACAGTGCTTGACCTACCAGCTGCTTTCTCTTTTCCTGACTTACTTTTAATCTCTGTTTTCCAAGGTAACAAATGCTGTCTTGAAATTGATTGAAAAGGAAAGAAATGGTGAAACTATCAATACAAGGCTGATCAGTGGAGTTGTACAATCTTATGGTAAATGAGATTCCTTTACAGTTTTATTAATCTCTTAAAAATAAATAGTTATCCTCTATCAAAGCCCAGAAGTAACATCCCACCTCCTTGGATGTTCAGTAAAGTTTATTATTACAGTAAAATAAGTGCAGTTGTGTATTGTTTAACATCATGTCTGTAGAGACATTTCACATGATTACAATTGGTTATACCATTTCTGTAAAGCTTGAAAGCGCAACTGATAGTCAAGAGTGTTCACTGGTTATGAATCAATTATTTAGCCGCTAAATTTGGGAGGGAGGGAAGCATGGAAGTTTACAAAGGGGAGTGGGATTGTTTTCGCCTGCTTACATGACACAGAGTTTTCCCATGCAGATTAATGGCTAGTTTGCATTACTAAAAGACCATATGCATCTAATCTGAAACTCCTTAAGAGGAAAAAATGGAAGAGGAATTTGAACTAGCTTTTGAGATAACAGAGTTCTCCAAATCCTGTCATCCATTTAGTAATGTGTCAGAAAGTGCAGTTTACATGAGCAATGTCTTGTGCTGCTTATTTCTAAAATGCAAAATAAATGTATACTTTGAAAAGTTTTGTAACGTGGTGCTGATACTGTCCCAGCTGATTACCTTCATGTAAGTCAGAAGGAGGGTACCTGTTCATTTGCAAGTGACTAGTTCATAAAAGACAATTTTATCATTACTTGCTCTTTTCTTTTTTTCCTCTAGTGGAGTTGGGGCTGAATGAGGATGATGCATTTGCAAAAGGACCTACACTAACTGTCTATAAAGAATCCTTTGAATCTCAGTTTCTTGCTGACACAGAGAGATTTTATACACGAGAAAGTACTGAATTCTTGCAACAGAACCCAGTCACAGAATACATGAAAAAGGTGAGTTATTTAATCAGCTTCATGATTATTTTCTGAATACAGATATTTTTTAGAAGTAATGTGATGTAAATTCTTGGAGTTGCTGTAAATGCTGATCATTTTACAGAAAAAAAAAAAAGTAGCTTTTTTTTCCCTGTGGTAATTTGTTTCTCTGTCTGATCTGAAATTTGTCTACTTAGTGTGTTTCAGCAAAAACAGTGAAAGTTTGAAACTTTCTTAATGGGAAAAATGGAAGATAATGTTAAAATAAATTCAGATTTTGTAAGACTTCAAGACATCAGATTAGACATTCTGCTTTAGACCTACGAGTTTACTGTTCCTATACAAGGAATTGTGTGTTGGTCAATTTATTGCAATCTCTTCCTGAGCAAGCTGGCTGGGGAAATAGATCATTAAGTAGCCTTATCATCTCAGAATATTTTAATGTAATGAGCCCTACAAAATACTTCTGGTAACAGAGGCCAGATTTATATTCTTAGATAGTCTCTGGTTTGGGGGATCCCAGAAAGGGCAATTAAGAGCAAGCTGGATAAACACTTGACTATTTCTAGCTTCTTTATTGGGTCAGTCTTACTGAATGTGAAATAGATAGGTCATCTTCCATCTTGGACAAGTGCTGCTGTATATATTTTTCTCAGCACATTTCCTCACTTTCTGAATTGCTGCTTGTTTTTTCCCTTTCAGTTTAATTTTTTTTTTTTAAAAAGAGAGCTCTGAGTATGTAATATGCTCTCCCTGCAGTATCTTTTTGTTTCTTTTGTGCAACTCTTTTTGCCACAGAAAACATCCTGTCTGAGTCTTGGCACTAAAGTCAATGATTTACACCATACCCCCCCAAAAAAGAGAGGAGGGGCGGGAGGGAAGTCCTAGAAATTACACAGTAAAACAAATCCTGCATTAGTATAGTTGCCCAGTATTTCCCAGACCTACCTATGTTTACTTTTCTGTGGCTGAATTAATGGGTTTTTCTACTTCCCTTTCAAGCGCTTGTCTTTAACTTCATCCTAAAATATATATAAAAACAGAGTAAGGGAATTTCAGTCATTCATAACCTGAATGACTGGCTAATCCAGGCTTCCTTGGTACAGGACAGTAAAAAGCTGTCTGAAGGTCATTGCTATTTCAAGAACTAGAGATTAATGGCAAGTAGAAAGAACTTATTAGTACCCCAAACAATCTTTAAGACTTCAGAAATCCCCAAAAGAGCATCTCGTGTTGCTTGAAGCTGGTATTGAAACTGAAAACACATATAAAGCTAGAGGAAGGC